>NW_004797819.1:346522-386240 GCF_000002075.1 Aplysia californica
TCCTCCTCCTCCTCCTCTTCCTCCTCTCCCTCCTCCTCCTCCTCCTCCTCCTCTTCCTCCTCCTCACATGAAACTTGAAGTCCAGTATCAGTCATACAATGGGCTGTCCTTCCGAGTTCCTCTGTTGGCCCATCCAGCCTCTCTTGTAGTGTTGTTTGGGTGGGCCACATTTTATGTCTAGTGGCTCCGTGTGTCCTCATATTATTGTTGATGTTGTTCGGAGTTTTGTTTATCTTATTGTTGATGTTGTTCGGAGTTTTGTTTATCTTATTGTTGATGTTGTTTGGAGCCTCACAAATGTATTAAACTAAGACTTAGATTGGGCACCTTTCAAACCCTTCCTTCAAAACATAATACAGAAGTGCTAAATGACCACTTCAACGCAATATAAATCTGGATACATTCAGCTTTCGGCATCCAATGCTGAGCTGGTTGATGCATCTGAAGTGTCAGCTGGTAAATGTTAAAAGGTTTTACCAGATCCGTATGCCCTAGGGGGTCATTTTGTACCCCGGGGGTTGTGTTCTTGACATTTTAGAATACCTCTAGATCTAGTACGATCTCTTTGAAACTTTCAGTATTTCTCAAAAAATCATTTTGCCAGACTGCTATGCTAAGCGTACGGATAGGATTAACGAGTAAATTTCTTCTATGGAAAGTGGTGGCACAAAGTTCCCCACGTTGTATGGATACGATAGTGAAGCGCGATGTACGGATAGGGTTAATTGTTTCACATTAGTTACGTTGGTTTTTGTGATCTTTGCTTTCTGTAACCAAATGTTACTTTCTTGTGACGACTCTATTCTTTGGGTCTTATATGACCCAATTGTGTTGCAAGTGGCATAAAATTCTTACCAGTGGACGGTTGGTGGGTGCTCTGATGTGGTTCGCTCCTTTTTTCCTTTCTCAAAAATATGTGTCATGACGCAGTGGAATCAGGGTCTCATTAATTTTTGGGCATGTAGAGTTATTGGCATCATCTTAAAACTTGTTTATTTGACTTGCTTTGGATGAAAAAAAAGAATCCATTTATCTTGAATACAAGTCGAGATATTTGCGAATCAAGGAGGTGGGGGTCACCTGGTTTCAGAGGTAAAATTAGTGAGAAAATGTCCGTCAAAGATTAGTTATTTCTTTAGCTTGAGAGTCCGTGGAAACTGAAAATTTCCATTTTTTGTGCCTTTATTCAACATTTTTCAGTAAAATCCCCACAGAAATATTATGTTTTTTGATGGACATGAATGATGAAGAGCCAAAAAACAAAAATTTGTTAAAAATTCATGAGCCTGCGGAAAAATGCCAGTTCCTTTGTTTGATTATTTTGACGATCGCCTGATTTCACCACGCTGCCTCACATATGCCATCCTTATCCCTCCTCCTTTTTTTTTTTTGTCTGGTTACTCTCTTGTAACACCTCTAATCTACAGTGCATAGATGACCTAATTGTGTTTTAAGTGCTGTAAAACTCTTTTTTTTTTTTTTTCTTACAAATACTAAACTTAACTGTAATTAATGTATATCTGTCAACAGGGTAATTATGGAACAGTTTGGGAGGGCACAGTGGAACTTCCTCATGAGTGCTTGAACCAACTCCCTGAGAGAAGAAAAGTAGCAATCAAGGATGTGAAGAATTTCACTTCCTTGAAAAATGGCTCCTTCCTCAAAGAAGTTATTGTTGCTACTGAGTTGCACCATCCAAATATTGTGAAGGTCTTGTACTGCAGCTACAATCGTAAGTTTCCACTTTTGAAATTTTGTTTTAGTTACTTGGTGATATAATGAGACACCAAGGTAATATTAATAATAGATTTTCATCCCTTGTTCAGAAGTAATGTTTGTAGTTTTTCATCCTTTGTTCAGAAGTAATGTTTGTAGTTTTTCATCCTTTGTTCAGAAGTAATGTTTGTAGTTTTTCACCCTTTGTTCAGAAGTAATGTTTGTAGTTTTTCATCCTTTGTTCAGAAGTAATGTCTGTAGTTTTTCATCCTCTGTTCAGAAGTAATGTTTGTAGTTTTTCATCCTTTGTTCAGAAGTAATGTTTGTAGTTTTTCATCCTTTGTTCGGACGTAATGTTTGTAGTTTTTCATCCTTTGTTCAGAAGTAATGTTTGTAGTTTTTCATCCTTTGTTCAGAAGTAATGTCTGTAGTTTTTTATCCTTTGTTCAGAAGTAATGTTTGTAGTTTTTCATCCTTTGTTCGGACGTAATGTTGGGAAGTAATGTTTCTCATTCCTTGTAAGTTCCTGTAACTGGAGCAAGCTCATTTCTGTATTACCTGTATTACCTGTCCTGGGCAACAACGTCATTGCACACCGGACAGGTCCATAAGTGCTCATTCCCCCCAACACCAAAGCCCGCAAGGTATCCATACTGATTGTTCCGGTGGCTGTCTGATTATGGCGACACCTTTCCTTTCCAGATAATCGTTCCTTTCTTATCATTTCTTTAATATGTCGTACACTCAGAATTGATCTTATGAAGCTTTTGTGGTGTTAAGGATTCGTGTGTGAGTGGATGGTTAGCTGGTGCTATGGTGTGATTTTCTCCTTCGTTTATATCAAACATTTGTCATCCTTGTCTCTCCTCCTGATTTTATTTTTTTTGTATGCTGCTGTCGAGGAACACATGTCATCTTCAGAGCTCGTAAGATCTATTTGTGTTGAAAGTGCCGTCAAGCTCTTACCATAACTAGAACCGGAACTAAACAGGATTCGTCCCCCCACCAGGGCTGTGCTACTGACTGAAGTTGTCTTTAGGCCATTCCCAAAGGGGGAATATTAACATGTTCTTATGCACAGTAGAATTTTGTATGTTTATGACTCTCTTGTGAACTGCTATTTCCTGGGTGTCTTGATAGTCGAAGCAGACTTTGTGCTGTTGAGGCTAGAGAGGTGAACAGAGTAAGCCTGATTCCCTGTTTGGACTTCTCTGTTGACATCCACCCCTTGGCACTCAAATGACCCTACGCAGTTGCGAGCGCCGTATAACCTTACTTAAACTATTTTTTTTAAAACAGGATTGGTGTTGCCGTTCAGGTAACAAAGTGTCAGTGTCAAAATTTCCATTGATATGATTTCCGTTCACTTTTGCCTTTCATGCTTACACATCCACAGCCAGGGGGCTCCAGTCTGATATCAATACACTCATCATGGAGTTTATGAACCAAGGAACGCTGAGGGAGTTTGCTCAGACGAAAAAACAACCACTGACCACACTCTTGAAGCTCATCGATGATGTTATTCAGGTAAATTGTGCAGCTGTTCATCCTTCGTTTTGACTTATCCAAGGTACCAGAAACTGAAATTTCCAAGTGGCTTTATGACAGATTTCATTATCATTGCCTTCCTCATCCTGGATCAGGATATAGGCCACGAACAAACACTTTCCACCTTTTCCTATCCTGGGCTAGTCGCTTGATATCACTCTGTGTCTTCCCACTTTTCTATACATCCATTTCTGTGACTCTTCTCCAGGTTCCAATGTTGTTATTGTTATAGTAATAATAATCATTATTATTACTGTTATTATTATTATTATTATTATTATTATTATTATTATTATTATTATTATCATTGTAATAATAGTAATTATTATTATCTTTTATTATTTTATTATCATTGTTACTATTATTATTATCAATCATCATCATTCTTGTCGTTATTATTATTATTATTATTGTCATTATTATCATTATGCTTCTTTGCTTAAACTCGGCTATTTCTCCTGCCCGTAGGGTATGATCTTCTTGAGTGGCAAGAACATAGTCCATCGTGATCTTGCTGCGAGGAACATTCTCCTGTGCTATGACGAGGAGTCTACATCGCACATAAAGCTGACCGCAAAGATTTCCGATTTCGGACTGTCGAGAGTCATGGAAAGAAACACTCAGGTTTATTCTCTCAAGAAAGGAGAGCTGCTGCCCTATTTCTGGTGAGTAGGCCTACTTTGTGTGTTGTGTGCCATGATGCCGTGGAATCAGGCGCTCGTCAATTTTTAGGCATGGGGAGTTATTGGTATCATCTGAAAGCTTATATATATTATTATTCATTTGCCTTGCTTTCAACCCATGAAAAAATACCCATCTATTTTGAATAATGGTCAAGATATACAATGTAAGATATTTGCGACCGAAGAAGGAGAGGTCAACTGGTTTCAGTGGTGAAATTAGCGAGAAAATGGCCGCCAAAGTTTGGGTAACATTCCCATGGAAATGTGTTTTTATATATAGATATAAAAGAGGTTGCGGCAAAAAGCTGACATTTGATAAAAATTGCTGAACTGGCGGAAAAATGCCTGTTTCTCCTATTTCGTTGTTTTGACAAGCGCCTGATTTCATCAAGATGCCTCACATAATATGAGCTTTTGCCAATAGATGGGTACCTAAAATGTAGCACAAAGGGTTGATGATACAGTTTTTAATACTTCGTTTTTACTGGAATTTTTCTATTCATGTATATGTGAGGCAGCGTGGTGGAATCAGGCTCTCGTCAAAATAATCAAAATGAAGAAACTTGCTTTTTTCCGCAAGTTTATGAATTTTTATCAAATTTTTGTTATTTGGCTCAACACCTTTCATGCCTATTAAAGAATGCATATTTGTGTGGATTTTTCTGAAAAACGTGGATTAAAGGCACAAAAATTGTAATTTTTCAGTTACCTCGGACTCTTAGGCTAAGGAAATAACTAATCTTTGGCGACTATTTTCTCACTAATTTTACCTCTGAAAACAGGTGACCCCCATCTCCTTCATTCGCAAATATCTCGACTTGTATCCAAGATAAATGGATATTTTTTTCATCCAAATAAAGACAAGTGAACAAGCTTATAAAAATGATATCAATAACTCTACATGCCCAAAAATTGACGAGAGCCTGATTCCACCACGCTGCCTCACATATCTCCTACAAAAACATGTATTTACAGACCTACAGATGGCATGCTAAGATGTGGAACTGTCATTACATAACATCAAGTCAGATTCTCTTTTGGACATAACTATTATGACACATGAAAAAAAATTTGAACTTTTAAAATTATTTTAACAGTTTTCTTTAAATTGCTTTAATTTTCAAACATAAGCATGTTTCACGGCTCTTAGTTTCCTGCTTCAAATCCACACCTACTTTTGTAATGAATGGATACTGAAATATCAAGTTGAAGAATGAACGTTTTTAATTTTTAGCAACATTTTGAGATAGGTCATTATTTCCCCTTTATTTTCGTTTATAATACATGTGGCCGATGTTGAAAATTGAACTCTGAATCTTTAATTTGCCGAGGGTAGACAGAATCAGAACTTATAATTAAACTGCATTTTCTACATCAGTGTGGAAAAACTATTACAACAGCTTGGCTTCCAAGCCATGTAGGCATTGATGGCAACGAAGCCTTTGACCAATTTGCCAAAGAATCTCTAAAACTACTTGAAAACAAAAATAGTAAAATCCCTTTCTCTGACATGAAACCGAAAGTAAAAGAACATATCACATCCTCCTGGTCCCAAATTTGGAATCAACAAATACACAACAAACTCCATTACATTCAACCGAAACTTGCGCCCAGGAAACCCCTGTCTCTCCTACGAAGAGAAAACGTGATTTATACCAGATTAAAGATAAGACTCCCGCACGTCACGCACAAACATTTATTCGAAGGAGAGGAAGCTCCTTTTTGCGTGGAGTGCAACACAAATTTCACAGTTCGGCACATCCTAACGGAATGTGTCGAATTTAATGATGTACGTAAGAAATATTTTAAATGTGAAGATATCAAAACCCTTTTTGACATTGTAGACCCTAGAAAAATTTTAAGTTATGTAAAAGAAATAGGACTATTTAATAGAATATAAAAATATATAGTTATTGTTATCAGTGTATAATATATTATCTACATACACTGAAATTAATATTATATACAAATGTAAATAAGTCTTTACCATATTTACAAAAATGTTCATAAATGTCTGTCTGTCCTTTTAGCATAATGAGAATAGTGTGACCGTGTGCGGTTGCAAGCTCCGAAAGACTCTCACTAAAACATGTCTGATTTTGTTGCGGTGAAACCTGTTGGCACTTAAATGACCAAAATTGGGTCGATAGTGCTGTAAAACATCTACTCAATCAATCAATCATCAACAGAATCAGAAAGTAGGTCACAGATAGGGCCCGGTCCACCAGGTGAGGAAAACCTTGTGGTCGTGAAAGGGTTAACTTCATCTTGTCCTCACCTCATGTAAATGTTTTTCTTTTCGCTTGATCTCATCCACCAGGATGCCCCCTGAACTGTTGGAGTTTTCTACCAGAGGTGATGTCTGGTCTTTCGGAGTTGTCATGTGGGAGACCTTCACAGGGGGCAAGCACCCAAGCCAGGCAGTCAGTGAATCCAATCAGAGCTCAGATGCGTATCACGCGCTCCTTACCAGTGGCTGGCGTCTGCCTCAAAAGATTGGCAGGGTAGAGATTGACCCGGACATCTACTCAGTCATGAAAGATCACTGCTGGCAACTGAATCCTGAGAAGCGCCTCTTCTTTGTCGAGCTACCCGCAAAGATTCAGACGATTCAGGCTAAGTTTATCCAAGCACAGCTTCCCTGTCTGGCGTAACTGCCAACCAGAAATTTCATTCGCTTTCTTTAGCTGTGGGTGCCGCAGAAGTCTGGTTTTGTGTCAGAAAATACATACGTTCTATTTTCTAGTAATGCTCCTCTCAGACTTGCAGTTTCTGAAGAAAATTTATGACCATTCGAGACCAGATTTTGGAATAATAATGTCAAGGATGCTGCCCATTTGTCAGTTGGGGAGATCTGTACTAAATATTTTTGTTACAAGTCGGCTTTGAATAGCTTGCATTTAGTGAATGCAGAAAAGTGTGTGTAAAGTCAGTAGGACATGTGCATTTTTCATTTATGGTCGGCTATTACCCCCTTATCATCTGTATAATATGTAATTATGTGTTTGTTTTTTAGAGCCTCCAAGCAGAGAAATGACTGTAGAACTGAGATTGCCTGTGTCTGTTTCAGATCTGACAATTTCTGATGATGATCATCATTATTTTTAGTCACCACTATGAGTGTCAAGATTTCTTTGTGGATGGTTGGGGGTGCTCTGGTGTGGTGTGCTCCTTCTTTCCTATCGATCATCAATCGTCCTTATCTCCCCTCCTCATTTTTCATGTTTGTTGCGCTCTTGTGACATCTCTAATCTTCGACACTTATATAACCTTATTGTTTTGCAAGTGCTGTAAAACTCTTACTAAAACAAACAAGATTTTTTTCATTGATTCAAGGAAGGGGAAATCTTAAAAATTGGTCTGATTATTGCTTTGCTATCTTGCATGTAAAAATTTGGCTTTACTATCGTGTATCTGACATCGGAAAAGAAGTTAAGTTGGTTTTCTTTTTGAACTTCAACTTGTATTTCTTCCAACATGTAGATGTATGAAATACCTGTGTGGCACAGCGTAATATTAATAACAATATTTGATTCAGGAGATTTCTGTTAGCGTCTTTTAGAACTGAGATTGCCTCTTTTCTAATGTTTTGTTGCATTCATTGACTTTGGTAGTTTTTAGTTTTTGGTCAAGTCCAGTCCTTATTCAAGAAAATATTTTAGTTCCTAATTCAACTTTTGATTTTTTGTTCTTCATTTTTACTTTGTTTCTTTCTTGTTTGCTTTAATAAAAAAAAATGAAATTTTCAAACCCTGCTATTGATATAATCAGAAATGTGCATCTATTGTTATTTTCTTTTGGCTTCATTTTTGTTTTAAATTCTTTTTAATTTTCGCAAAAGTTTCTGGGTGGTTGGCGGGTGCTCTGGTGTGGTTTATTTTCTTCTTTCCTATCAAACATCTATCATCCTTATCTCCCCTCCTTCCTTTTTATGTCTGTCACTCTCTTGTAACACCTCTTATCTTCTGGCGCTCATATGACCTTATGTTGTTGCGAGCGCTGTAAAACATTTACAAAAAAAAAAAGAAAAGAAAAAAAGAGACATAACTCGTGAAAGTACACTTGGAAGGAGATAAGAGAAAAAGGTAATTGTGGGCGGTTGGCTGGTGCTCTGGTGTTGTTTGCTCCTACTTTCCTATTGCTATCAAACATCTGTCGTCCTTATCTAAGCGAATATCACTTAGTTTGTAAAGTACGATAAGATTTAGTTCGTGGCTGGGGGGGGGGGTTTGGGGTGGGTGGGGGAGGGGGGTGGGAGGGGGGTGGGGGAGGGGGGTGGGGGGCACAATTTGGTTTGTGTGACATTGTTACTATGTTGTTGTATGTATAAATAATTTTAAATCTCTGTACTTACTGTTTTCTTGATTATTGCAAACGGTTCTTGTCCATCTCAAGTCTTTGAGAAAGTAGCCGTGTAGTGTCAGCTATTTTACAAGTGTTTGCTGTAGCTTTCTACATGATGTGTGATAATGTTTTGTTCATTTTTTAACAGAGATCTGCCTGTTTTTGATAGTACTTGTATTCTTACACTAAGAAAAGGATTAAGAGCTTGACTTTATCATTGCCATTGTCATTTAAAGTTGTTTGAATTGATAAATAAGATAAACTCAAAGCAAGAGAGAAGCCCGCCATGCCAAGATGTGCCCATCCACAAATGGAAGAGGAGCTTTTAAATGTTCAAAATATGGCAAACTTTTGTCTGCCAGAATTGGTCTCATGCGGGCCGCAGCAGAAGCCACAAGTCATCTTCTTAACCTTTTGATTCTTCTAATTCTAATTCTTCTATTTCGCTGGAGAAATATTTTCCTCTGCGGATGTATTGGTCATCATCAGACATTGACAGACGTACTATTATAATAATAATTAATGCTCGGACGTCTGTGGTGTAGCAGTTAGGCAGTCTGTTGCACCCGAGTTAAGCTTCCTGAGTGGGGAGAATTTTTATTGAGTATCCGGCGCAGGCTTTCTGCTGGGATGTTGTATCCATCATATTTATCCGATATTTTGAGACTAATAAATTCCAACTGGCAGTTTAAGGTCATCAGCTGTGCAGCTCGAAGTTGCTTTTATAATATGTATTGTCATATACCAAACTGATGGGAATAAATAGAGGAATTTGTTTCTACCAATTATAACAATGACTTATTATATTCTGCTTGTATTGTATTTTCCCTCCGACTAAAACGAATGAGGAAAAAAAGTTGCGCCAAACCTCTTTGAAAATTTTAATATACCTCATTTTCTCAGCTCTACAAGTCCTTATAATCCATAGGAATGAACACAAAATTGTAGCGATATCACCCTAGCACACATTTGTGCGAGAATTTCACTAATTTAATCGGACATCTTTCACTGAAGTGCACAAGAAAGAAAAACCATGAAATTTATAAACTCATATATGTATATATATATATATATATATATATATATATATATATATATATATATATATATATATATATATATATATATATATGAGGCAGCGTGGTGGAATCAGGCTCTCGTCAAAATAATCATAGTGAAGAAACTTGCATTTTTCCACAGGTTTGTGAATTTTTATCCAATTTTATTTTTTTGACTCAACACCTTTCGTGCCCATTAAAGAACTCATTTCTGTGTAGATTTTCTAAAAAACGTTGATTAATGGCACCAAAAAATGTCAATTTTCTGTTACCACGGACTCTTAAGCAAAGGAAATAACTAATCTTTGGTGGCCATTTTCTCACTAATTTTACCTCTGAAAACAGGTGACCCCCTCCTACTTCTTTCGCAAATATCTCAACTTGTATTCAAGATAAATGGACGTTTTTTTTCACCCAAATAAAGACAAATAAACAAGCTTTAAGATGATACCAAAAACTCTACATGCCCCGAAATTGACGAGAGCCTGATTCCACCACGCTGCCTCACATATATATATATTATATATATATATGAACTATACATACGTCCTACGGTAAGAAAAACCTGGAAGTGTAAACACCTGTACGTGAGCTATACATAAGAACAAAAGAAAGAAAAACCAGGAAGTTTAATTTTATTTGCATCAGCATGTTATTTTATTTTTATTCCTGATATCAATTATTATTGTTTATCACATCGTGTACAATCGCAATGCATCAACAACCATAAATGTCACAAATACAAGTGTTCACAAAAGACTAGTTCCACTTCCACCAACAAAATGAGAAAAAAAAAAAAAAAAAGCCAACATTTACTGGCATTTTGTTGGTGTGTGATGTTCCTGCTGTAATTTTGTTACCTTAGATAGAATTTTATCTGACATTTTTGGCCGTTTTGAGTCAGCAAGACCATGAGGTCAGACACCAAATGTGAGGCAGCGAGGTGGGATCAGGCTCTCGTCAATTTTTGGGCATGTCGAGTTATTGGTATCATCTTAAAGCTTGTTCAGTTGTCTTTATTTGGGTGAAAAAAATGTCCATTTATTTTGAATACAAGTTGAGATATTTGCGAAAGAATGAGGTGGGGGTCACCTGTCTTCAGAGGTAAAATTAGTCAGAAAATGGCCGCCAAAGATTTGTTATTTCCGTGATAACTGAAAATTTTCCTTTTTTTGTGCCTTTATTCAACGTTTTTCAGAAAAATCCCCACTGAAATGAGTTCTTTAGTGGGCATGAAAAGTGTTGAGCCAAAAAAGAAAAATTTGATAAAAATTCACAAACCGGCAGAAAAATGCAAGTTTCTTCACTTTGATTATTTTGATGAGAGCCTGATTCCACCACACTGCCTCACAAAGGTTCTATCTGTTCTATCAAAAGTGTAAAATTATTCGGAGTTGTTATTAAGGTACCAGTATTCAAAGAATGACATTCAAAAAAGTTGTACCACGTTGTTAAACTCAAAATTTAGAGCGTCAAATTCCTCGAAACTAGGTGATGAGCAAATAGTACTTTGTAATTTTTTTGAGTAACCATTTGGAAACTTATCTCCTCACTGGTTTTAAGATAGTAGTTCCAGCTACTCAGTTCATAGTTTTGAGAAATTGGTTGTTAAAATTAAATTTCTGAGTTTCAAAACAAGGTCAAGCTTTTTATTATGCAATTCTTTGAATATCTGTATCTTAATAACGACTCTGAATAATTTTATGATTTTGATAGAGCAGATAGAACAGTTGGTTCTGATCTGACCTCGTAGTCTTGGTAACTCAAAACGGCCAGAATAACAAACCTTGACCACAAGTCCTAGCCTTCACAGTTTTTCGACTTATCCTCTGCAAGCTGTTAATATGTACTAAGCCAAGAAAGCAAAATTACAGGAGGGAGAGAAAAAACTGCCATTCCTTTAACATTTATTCTTACATAATGTACTTCTACTCATTTTTCTTAACGTTTAGAGTTTCGACAATTATTTTTTGAGCACATTTAAGCGATGCCACAGATTTTAAAAGTGCAATTAAAAAAAATATTTTAATTAAAAACTCTGGGCTTAGTACATTATTAACAACTGGCTGATGTTATGTGGTTTGGGTTGGGGTTTTTGTAGGTATAGTACAGTCTTTACATCATGGAAGAGCAACATACCTCAGGCTCATACAAAGGAAAAAACATGACATATATGCCTGAGAAAAATGATATGACAGAAAATGTGTTTTTCATTTTATTTTTTTCATTTAGTAGAGATTTTATGGCGCTCGCAACTGCATAAGGTCCATATGAGCGCCAAGGGATGGATGTCAACAGAGAAGTCTTTACAGGGAATCGGGCTTACTCTGCTCACCTCTCTAGATTTAACAGCACAAAGTCTGTTTTCTTCTTTCAAGGCACCCCGGAAATAGCGGGTCACAAGAGTGTGACAAACATACAAAAGAAGTAGAAGAAAATGACGATAGTAAGGATGAGGAAAGAAAAGGCAGTAGTTCCCTGTTGTAGTTCAGGCACAGTTATGAACATGCTCCTTCTTTCCTATCAAACCACTGTTGTCCTTATCTCTCCTCCTTCGTTTTTGTGTATGTTACAAACTTCTCTCTTGTAACACATAATCTAATCTTCGGCACTTATATGACCTTATTGTGTTGCAAGTGCCGTAAAACTCTTACTAAAACTAAAAACTTAACAAGAAAGCCACATTTTCCTCAGAGCAGGTTTCCACCAATAATATTAATAGCAGAGCAGAAAGAGAAGGAGCTATTGTTTTAGTAGAGGTTTTACGGCGCTGGCAACTGCATAAGGTCATATGAGCGCCAGAAGATTAGAGGTGTCACAAGAGAGTAACAAACATAAAAAAGAAGGAGGGGGAGATCAGGACGATAGATGTTTCATAGGAAAGAAGAAGCAAACCACACCAGAGCACCCGCCAACCACCCACAGAAGGAGCTAGAAGAAGCAGACTACACAAGAGTATCCATCCAACCAAACCCACTGAGAAATTACAACTGGTCTTATATTTGTCTAGCTGAGACCTCTCCACACAGGGAACCCGTTCTTCTATGTTGTTAATATTATACATTTAAGGAGAGATTACGAGGGCGATAGATGTGTCACGGCGCTGTGGAATCAGGTGCTCATCAATTTTTGGCCATTTGGAGTTATTGGTATCACCTCAAAGCTTGTTCATTTGCCTTGCTTTCGATGAAAGAATTACCCATATTTATCTGAAGTACATGTCGAGATATTTGCGACTGAATGAGTTGGGGTCACCTGGTTTCAGAGGTAAAATTAGTGAGAAAATGGCTGCCAAAGACTGGTTATTTACAAAGCCTAAGAGACCGTGGAAACTGAAAATGTACATTTTTATGCCTTTATTCAAAGCTTTTCAATAACATTTACACTGAAATGGGTTCTTAATCTTAGATGGATACAAGATGTTGAGCTAAAAAACACAATTTCGATTTTAAAAAATATGGTCAAATCAGCTAAAAAGTGTAAATTTCTTTACTTTCATTATTTTGACGAGCGCCTGATTTCACCACGCTGCCTCACACATACATACATTGTTTAATAGAAAAACAAAGGAACAAACCACATCAGAGAACCTGCCAACCATCCATCCCTTACCTTAAACAAACAAAAATAAATACAAAAAAAACAAAAAACACAAAAAAAACCCCACTCACTCGAAATTTTCTGTTAAAGGTTGATATATATATATATATGAATCTAAATAAATCCTTAATGAGTTGAGACTCTCTACTTAAAGCACAAGATTCTACAAAGATGTCAGTCACTTAGAATCACAACGCAGCGTCCATGCATGAGAGTCGCGAGGCCATGGCACAACAGTTATCAAACATCAGATGATGACCAACGGAAGCAGCAGTGTTCATTGTATTGAATCAGAATGTCAAAGTATTTTCCAGAGGTAAATTTCATATCATATACATATATATATATAAAATACATTAAAATAATAATAATAATAATAATAAATAGCATTTGTATAGCGCATATCCCCGCTCGACAGCAAGCATAAATGCGCTTTACGATCTATGTTATTACCCTAGCAGACCTTAGGACACTCAAAAACATCCCGGAACTAAAAAATGCAAGTAGCTGACTAAGCACTTTCACATGAACAAACTGACAAGAAAAAATGCATCACAACTGCGACAGATTATCATCTGCATGAGAAAAATCCGCACTGACAATGGTGAAATGGTATAGGCTTAATGCACCTATAAACACTATTAGGTTATTTATGAGGTGGGACCTCCGAGTTTAACATCCATATCTGAAAGGACCGAGCCAAATGGGAAATTGGTGTAAAGTGCCTTTCCCAAGGACACAACGTCGGACTGAGCTGAGGCTCGAACCCCCCAACCCGCAATCTCACGGTTACGATTCTGGTATCCTAACCACTAGGCTTCCAACCCCACCTACAATCAGCACTTCTTTTCAAATCTTCATTCATCAAATGCCAGTTTGACGGGTATTATTTCGAAATACGTTTCTAGTACGACACACATATTGACAATCATCTGATCGTCTGTCTTGAAAAACCCAATATTTGATGTACATTCAGAAACAACTTTTCACAAAGCTTTAAGTTTGTAACCATCACACGCTATAGTCGTTGCACTTGAGAAAATAAAAAAACCCAGCAAAATTATATTCAAGTACAGTAACAAAATTCCTTCAGATTTACTGGATGCATTTTTATTTTAGAGGGCCCATGTAGTGAGAAAATTATTTTCGAAAACTTTGAAAGGCAGGAATTCAGTTTTATCAAATGCGACAATTGAGACAAAATCTTAACTATCTTAAGTTGTGTTTGGAAGCCACGAAAGAAGATTTAAAAAAAAAAAAAGAAAAGATCTCGAAAAGCACGCAGAAGAGACCATAACTGAAAATCAGAATTTTTATAGATGTGACATTTTAACTTCATACAAATCATACGCATGATCATATCACTATCACTACAGCACCATGCATAAACCCATAACCACATCACCGCAGGAAAATAAAAATGTTTTTAATGAACATAATTTGACCTTTCTCTCAATTGAACACTTCTGTACTGTCCTTGATCCAGATTTTGATTGATGTCTGTAGTTTAATTAGAAAAAAGATTATGAACGCACGATTGCAAGTGACAGGTTAATGTATTAACCCCTTTGTGACGTATGGTTTTCCCAACTTTTACTGCACCCAATTTTTGTTAGCCACGACGTTCAAAGCTGTTATAGTGCAGTTATAAAATCTCGTCCAGTGTACGTAGTAAGGTCCACGCGATTGCCGCAATCGGCGGATCTTAGGACTTACATCGTACGGGAGGACGGCATCTTGGCGCACAACGTAGAGGACGTATGGTGTACGGGAACTGTCACCAAGGGGTTAAATAGAATGGGCTCTTACACAACCAAACAATAGTTTTGACACATAAAGGGTGAAGATTTGTTAGTTACAGAGGACCTTGAATTGTGTCAAACGTAAATAAATAAATAATTATCGTAACAACAAAAATAAAATGATCATGATAAGCACTTATTCTAGAAGACAACATCCCATTTCCTCATCTGAAATAAACGACCAGCGTACTTTACACTGAAATGGACATGTATTAAAAGACTTCTCCTGGTGTGAAAATAACAGGAAAAAATTGATTCGATGGAAGCTTTCAACATAATGCAAAATCTGCCTCGGATAAAAAAAAAAAGCATCTCAAAACGAAGAAAGGCCAAAACAAGCTAGGCCTATGCATCAGGAAATCTGTGAAATGTAGATTGCCAAGTTTTCAAAAAAAATTGAATTGCAGAGCAATAAATCTATTGTAACAACAGAGGGAGTGTGAATCCTTGGCTTCAACATAAAGTTCTTGAGAGATTACAGACTGCCAGATAACTTTTTAAACCGTATTATATTACTATATACTACAAACAGTAATCATTAAAAGCATGGCCGGAGACTAGAATGTCATTATAACAATGGAAAACAGTGAAGGCAATGAGTGACCACTACCATTATGAAAAAGTATTAGCACCTTTGACAAAAAGATTCGGAAACATGTGCACAAAGAAAAATGTCTGATTAATCCGTCTTGTGGATAATTCAAGCTCAAAGCACCACAAAAAAAAAAAAAATGTCAGCCAATTAACTTCACAGAGTGCCTATCTCGTTACATTTTACATGGTTCCGACATGCACTTGATCGTTATCTTTGGTACATTGGAGCATTAAAAAAGTCTTCACATATGTGTGAGGCAGCGTGGTGGAATCAGGCTCTCGTCAATTTTTGGGCATGTAGAGTTATTGGTGTCATCTTAAAGCTTGTTCTCTTTTCTTTATTTCAATGAAAAGTCGAGATATTTGCCAGTGAAGGAGGTGGGGTCACCTGGTTTCAGAGGTAAAATTAGTGAGAAAAAGGCCACCAAAGATTAGTTATTTACTGAGCTAAAGAGTCCGTGGTAACTGATAATTTACAGTTTTGTGTCTTTAATCAACGTTTTTAAGAAAATTCCACACAGAAATGAGTTCTATAATGGGCATGAAAGGTGTTGAGCCAAAAAACAAAAATTTGATAAAAATTCACAAACCTGCGGAAAAATGCAAGTTTCTTCACTTTGATTATTTTGACGAGAGCCTGATTCCACCGCGCTGCCCCACATTTGAATATAATGCCCTTCAAGGGGCGGAGCTGGTAAAGGGAAAAAACAGACTGGTCAAGGCTGGAAAAAGTAAAAAACTGTCTGAGACTTCTACAGATCATATCTGAGGAAGTACACAGGAGATGGAATAATAACACTATTTTGTAATACAACAAGGCCATTCCATGAAAAATGAAACCGCAGTGACACTTGTAAAGTAGAGATGATGACCTGCTGAAAAAATTCAAAGCAGGTACAGAAAAAGTCAGTCTTTACTTTTTTTTTGGTACAGGCAACCTTCCTCTAATCCCCCCCCCCCCCAACCCCCCCCCCCCCCCCCCAACTTTTAATGGCTCTATCATTGCTAAAAACTTTTCGGCAGGTAGGCCTAATCATCCACACGTGTTGTGTGTCACTGCTACAGTTTTATTTTGCATGGACTGGCCGCCCTTTAAATACTCTTAGTCCTGGCACTCTCAGCTCAAAACACCACTGAGGACTAACAATGAAAACAATAACATTTTCAAATGCAACCATTATCTCTATGGAAACCAACGATATCCCTTTACTGGACGGTTGGTTTAAGCTAAGAAAAAAAAAAAAAAACGAAAACTCATTTCACTTGAAAATAATAAAAGTTGATCAACATCTGCTGGAATGTGAGGTGGCATGAAAAAACCCACTTGTCTTTCGAAGACATTTGGTGACGGGACCAAAGGCATTAGAAATTGCCAGCACTGGTGTCTCAAGGCTTTCTCACGCGTAAAATATACTTCATAACCGCCAGGCATCATATTAATCTTCCAAACTTTTTACCCTAACAAGATAATGATTTTGATTACGGTTTAAGCAAAACGCTCAGAACTGGCAGAAGATAGCAGTGATGATAATAATAATTGTGGTCATCTGATGTCCAGTACAGTTTACACATCGGATACCGGATGTATATCCGATACCGGATGTATAGTACTCGTCCTAGCCAAGTGCTGCTAGTATTGAATTGTTAATGTTGTTTGGTTCATTTGTGTCGATTTGATTGTTTGTTATGGATCTTGTACAATAGATCTGCCTGTGGAGGAAGTGCTGGCAGCTAGGCATTATGTTGTAATATTTTTGTTAATCAATATTACTAAATGTGTAAATAAATCGACATCAGAATGACTTAGATTTGTCCATAAACAACTATTATAATGAATTTGAGACCTAGTTGAGCAAATTTTACTGTGCCACCCTAATCTTATGTCATTCCTCAAACTTAACACACACTAAGAAGAAAACAAATAATAATGATAATAATAATAATAATACAATAATGGGAATTAACATAGTGCCTAATCCCAGAAAGCTTTAAGCGTTATACAATGCAGAATTATCACTCAACTTAACTGACGAATGAAAGGACATAAAATGCATATTATTATGAGACCATTTAACAAAACACACGCACACGTACAGACACACACACACACACCACACATATACTATTCCCAGTCCCACACATAATCACAGATTCTCACGTACAAAATGTACTAACAAACGATGGTGTTGAACAAATGCGTCTTTAGACTTTTCTTAAACTCTCTCTCTCTCCGATGTTATGAATGATGCATATGACGGATACAACAAAAGCGGAGACAAGTTCATCATTCTGTTACATATGAGACAGATGTAATAGTTTACATTATTCATTATTCTCAATTTCTGACAGAAATAATAATAATAATAATAATAATAGATAGCATTTGTATAGCGCATATCCCCGCTCAGCAGCAGGCTCTATGCGCTTTACACTATATTATTACCCCAGCAGACCATAGAACACTCCGAAACATTCTCAGCTTCCCGGGAAGCAACAGGTTCTGTGGAAAAGTGACACCCTCACTCAAAGTGTTTTCTTTTAAACAAACATTTATCTCAGATGAGACTTAACCCCTTTAATTGTGACGTCGTACAGTTTTTCCAACTTTTACGGCACCCAATTTTCGCCAGCCAGGACGTTCAAAGCTATTGTTAGTGCAGTTATAAAATCCTGTACGGCGTACGAAGTAAGGTCCACGCGACTGGTGTAGTCGGCGGATTTTACGACGTACATTGTATGGGAGGGCGGTGTCTTGGCACACAACGTTGGACACCGGAGCTGTCACGAAACGGTTAAGCAGAAATACAGCTCTCTCTCTCTCTCTCTCTCTCTCTCTTCTGGCGCTGTGGCTTCATAAACGGTCAGCGATGCCGACAGCACGCAGGAACTCAACATTTGCCCGGGGGTCCTTAAAAAGTGCTGAAAATGGGTTACTGAAATGTCCCAGCAGACGGGTAGAAATACAGCTGAACCTGCTCTGACGACAACCTGTCCAAGTCAATCATCCGTACAAACAACCACTTACGACTTTGCGTTTTTTTTCTCCATAATTATTATTATTATTGTTATTATTATTATTATTATGACACTGCCAAAAAGGATCACGTAAGATGACCACGTTTCTCCTCAACAATCTGTGGTTACCTTGGACAGGTTGCGACCTTAGCTGACATAATAACAGAACAGAAAGAGATGACCCCATGCCATGCAGCAACAACAGAGCTGTCATACGCTGACAAAACCCTTTTCAAAAAAAGTTCACAGCAGTCTCGAGCTAAAAAGGCATTTCGTCAGCCTGACCACTCGAAAAAGGCTTTCTTACGAAATGATCAGGACATCAATTTAGCAAATTAAAAAAATATGGAGCCACAAATGAGAACAGGCATTTTGTCGGCTTAGGGCAGAGAGCCTTTTATTCTTTTCTAAATGTTCCAAATGACTTCTGGGTCTTTGTCTCACGATTATTTCATTCATCTCACGCTGAGCCCTAGTCACACAATCATTCTCTGAATTACCTCTATTAACCCACCTCTACCCCCCCCCCCCCTTCAGTAACTTCATTCATCCATCAAACTATTCACCCACAAAAGCAGAAAATTGTATTATTGTTCTGACCATCTATCCAACTGAAATGTTTAAATCATAACATCCAATAAATTTGTGACGTAATCCTGTCCCTCTTTAAAAAAAAACTAGCTGGGTCCCCTTTCGATGAAAGGAATTTAAAAAATTGAGTCATTGAGGAACAGTACGCACAGCTAGTGATCGGAAGTCTCTCACTTGTTTACAATGTCGTCTTTGAAGACGGACTTTCCCAAGATCAGATCTAAACGAAACTAATGAAAACCTGAAAATTAAACTTAGATCTAGGTCTATACGGGTCACACACTTAAAATAGCGCTCAGTATTGCGCGATAATGTGCGATAATATCGAACGGAAGTACGACTTGAAATAAACAAACCTGGCGGATTTTCTAAAATTACAGAGACAGAAGCGTCGGCCTACAAAAGCGAAATAAAGAAAGTTAGTTTTTTGCTGCAAAGCTGTCTCAAAACTGAGGGAAAAAACGAAGGGCGTCATGATCTGGAGAATATCTTAAGGAATCTTTAGGCGAAAACTGAACGTCGATCGACGCAGCCATTAAAAAGCCTTTTGAATAGCAAAATTCGGCCACCACAAATAGATACTAGAACAAGAGAAGAGAAAAACCAACAAACAAAAATATTTCATCACACTATGAGGGGACATTGAAAAATGGTGAAATGATGAAATGATATGGGTTTAATGCCCCTATCAACACCATTAGGTTATTTAAGGGGCGGGACCTCCTAGTTTAACGTCCGTCTCCGATAGGACCCAGCCAAGTGGGAAGTTCGTGTAAAGTGCCTTTCCCAAGGACACAACGTCGGACCGAGCTCAGGCTCGAACTCCCAAACCCGCAGTCTCACGATTACGAGTCCGGTAGCCTAACCACTAGGCTACCGACGCCAGGGGACATTGAGTGAAATCACATTTACAACAGAGCCAGGATTTTAAAATACAAGCAATGCAGATCTGCTCCCCAGAAAAGAGCAACATCATTTTTTAATTTAAAAAAAAAAATAGTAGAGGGTTTTACGGCGCTCGCAACTGCATAAGGTCATATGAGCGCTAAAGGGTGGGTGTCAACAGAGAAGTCTTTACAGGGAATCAGACTTAGACTGCTCACCTCTCTAGTTTCAACAGCACAAGGTCTGCTTCAACTATCAAGGCACCCCGGAAATAGCAGGTCACAAGAGAGTGACAAACAAACAAAAGAAGTAGAGGAAAATGACGATAGTAAGGATCAGGAAAGGAAAAGCAGCAGTTCCCTGTTGTAGATCAGGCACAGTTATGAGCGTGACATGAATCAGCCCATTTACAATTCTACTATGCTTGAACGAGAAATGTCCCCCCTTTGGGAATGGCCTAAAGACACTACAGTCAGTGGCACTGCCCCGGTGGGTGAGCAACATCAGAGAAACAATCATACACAGAAAGGATGAAAAAAACCCACAAAAAAACTAAAATGTTTGCATCATAATAATTATTGTCATTATTAATAAATATCACATTCACATCACAAGATTCAACCCATAATATACAACCCAGTCAAACTCAATTATAAACATGTAAATGATAAGATTCCTTTTTTTTTTTATTGATTAATTACTAACCTTATTTAATAAGATTTAAATATTATTTGTGATGTAGCGTGGTGGAATCAGGCTCTCGTCAGTTTTTTGGGCATGTAGAGTTATTGGTATCATCTTAACGCTTGTTCAATTGTCTTTATTTGGATGAAAAAAATGTCCATTTATCTTGAATACAAGTGGAGATATTTGCGAATGAAGGAGGTGGGGTTCACCTGTTTTCAGAGGAAAAATTAGTGAGAAAATGTCCGCCAAAGATTGGTTATTTCCTTAGCTCAAGAGTCCGTGGTAACTGAAAATTTCCATTTTTTGTGCCTTTCATCAACGTTTTTCAGAAAAATTCATACAGAAATGGGTTCTGAAATAGGCATGAAAGGTGTGGAGCCAAAAAACAAAAATTTGATAAAAATTCACAAACTTACGGAAAAATGCAGGTTTCTTCAATTTGATTATTTTGACGAGAGCCTGATTCCACCACGCTGCCTCACATTTTGTTTTGATATTGTCGCTGTGTTTTTCCCCAAAAAAGCAGTGGAAAAACAATAACTTTTTCACTTCAGATAATTGAACAATTATATATATATACATGAAACATGGTAATCACCAATTATTATGACAATCTGTAGAAGAAAAATGGTCAGTGAAATAATTCAATTTACACAAAAAAATAAAATTTCGCCTTAGTTCTGCAACCACCCAATTCAGCTTCTTGTTACATTTATGGGATCAACTTTGGTTCGGTAAGTTAAAGAAACATCTCAGGAAGTTAACAGATTCAGCCCACAGACAATTTTTACTCCCGACGCAAATAATTTTTGATCGCTTCGTGACTTTACGGGTGGTCTCACAAAAAGTTAATTTTAAAACACCTAAATTTGATAAAACCCTATATGTGACATAAAGAATAAAAAATACTTTTCAATGACACTAAAAAAAAAAAGGGTTGAAATGTAAGCGGTAAGGAAAAAAGAAGAGATGAAAGTGATGTGAAGAAAGGGAGTAATATACGAGAGCCACTCTTAGCAGCTCTGCCTGCTTCAAAACACAGGAGACAGTCAGACGCTGTGAGCGGCAGTGCTACGGGCTGAATCAGTTAAGATACCTCTAGCTAAAAAATTCCTAGATTTTCAATATTCAAGGGTCCCTGCAGCACAGCTATTTTCAACAACATTTCTCGATGTCAAGACACTTGTAGCAGCAATTCGTTTGAGACATCCTTTTGATTTATAAACTCTGAAAATGAAATTGATTTGGAAAATGCATTTCACCATTCCTCTACAGTCTAGAGTAACCAAAATGGATAGTATTTAGTTAGAAGAAAGTTAAAATTATGGTCAAACCTGCTAACGGCCACCTCTTTAAGACAAGCATCTCTGTACAAACGGCCACTACCCAATTCCCCCATCCCCCTCGTTTTTGTTTTTTTGTTCACATTATAATGACACTGTATAAGAATCCATCTGTCTAAGAGCAAGACGTTGTCCACTTTTGTCCTTTACAATGGTTGGCCACTAGTGACAATTTTGAATTGTACCATTAAGTACAGAGGATTAAAATATGACAGACTCTGGGAAGGAGCCTGAAGAGGGGGGGGGGGGGGGGGGGGGGGGGGGGGGGGGAGGAGGAGAGCAGAGATGGACATGTTCCGACTGCAGTGACCCCCAACACAGTGTACAAGTAAGACAAGTAAGACAAGTAAGTAATTAAAATATGACATTCAAACCTGGAAAAAAATGTCACTATATGCAGTTTGGCTTTTTTATTTAAGTATTTTCCTGTGCTTGGCTTTGGGAAGCATACTTATACAAGCTCTCTAGCAAAACAGAATTATTCGAGTGGCGTGACTTCTAATTTAAACCCCATCTCCCATACGACGGAGCTAAAAGGGCAGAAAAAATTAACTCATGAAAAAAAAAACCAATTTGAACAATATACTCCATTTCAACCTCTTCTGTGGCGCCGAATCAGGCTGAAAGGAATATACCATCCCAGAAGAAAGACAGACAAAAGGACTGCGTCGGACACGTCCCAGTAGAAAGACGAACATACTCGATAAAAATGTATCATGACGCGGTGGAATCAGGGGCTGGTCAATTTTTGGGCATGTGGAGTTATTGGTATCATCTTAAAGCTTGTTTATTTGTCTTGCTTTCAATTTAAAAAATTATCCATCTTTCTTCAATAGAAGTCAAGATATAAGCGTTTGAAGGAGGTGGGGTCAACTGGTTTCAGAGCTAAAATTAGAGAGAAAATGGCCGCTTAAGTTTGGTGACTTCCACAGATTAAGAGTCCTTGGAAACTGAAAATTTACATTTTTTTGTTTCTTTGTTCAAAGTTTTACAGTAAAAGCCACACAGCAGCAATGTGTTTTTAAATGGACATTAAATGTGTTGAGTCAAAAAATTATAAAATTCGAAAAAATTTCAAGACGGGAAGAAAAATGCCGTTTCCTTCGATTTCCTTATTGTGACGAGCGCCTGATTTCACCGGTACGTCTCACAAATGACAATGCTGAGCAAGAGGTGAGCCTACCTCCTTTGCGCACAAGTAAAACAGTCTCATCCTTACACCAGTGACACTGGCGCATATACTTCAACAGCCATTCAGTGCTCTAGAGATCTGATGAAAGGCAAAACTGACTAAGAAAATGAAGATGTGGACTAAAAACACAAAAAAAGTAAAATTTTATAAAAATAAAATTCTCTTTTGCTGGAGTGATGGTGTTCACTGAGGTCTACGATTGAAGCGAACAAAATAACACAAAAATTAAACCAACAACAAATGACTCAAAAGCAAACAGTGGCGTATTTGTGACGATCTGGTCAGAGTTGAGAGACAGCAACGTGGGAAGACATGATGGAATGTTCTATCGGTATAATAAGTCAAGAGAACGTACCTCAACGAAAACTCGTCTTCAGCGCATGTAGTCCCACGCTGTTAATTTCTACCTCCCCCAGTACAAGTTACTAGCAAACAAGGGAAGCTGGTGAATTTTTACTTCCACATCCATAGACAGTAGAACATCATCTGTTCTTCTGTAGAAAACTAACTGATCTAAGGGGACGTTTTCTTCCCAAGCTACCCGACACATGTAACTGCCTCTACTCCTCAAAACAACAATTAGAACAGACATGCAGCTATTACCGAATGGCATCATGCAGAAGAGTTAACGCTCAGATGCTACTGGATCGCTAACAACAACAACAACAACTTCCACTTCCTCACACAGATGCACTGCTTTGGGGGGGGGGGGGCTTCAAATATGCTGTAATTTTTGCCTCAGATCAGACACACCGTTACTAAAACTATTGCAAGTCAATTATTTTCATAAACATTCCCAACCTAATTGCAAAACATCAAATTAAAGGAAAAAGCAGGGGGCCGGCCATGCTCCCTTGAAACCCCCTGGAGTGGTCCAAAGTACGGAAAACATCTACACAATTAGGCTTAGCGTAATATAGTCTACATAGAAGAAAAGAGCCATACAATATAGTTGGAATAAAAACCATTTTCCCCAGTGTCACGAGAAATTACCTAGGAAAATAATGAGGGAGGGATTTATAACACGCGGCCCAAACTGTCGTGTGGTGGCTACTCGTTACTCATTGATATTGGGTCAAGTGAGGGACGCTCTCTTGACTTTTGCCGTTTTATCTACGGAACGCAATGACAATGTCCTTTCATGTACTATAATTTCTAGGACTGTCTTACCTCCCAACCCCCCACCCCAGGTACAAAAAAAAACAAAACAAAAAGACCCACTGTCAAATCCAAACATTGAGGACTTGCAATCACACAACACGACTAACTAGAATGAGATAAGATTAAACTTCTGAGCAAGGCAAACAAACTGCTTTTTAAATAACAATATTTTAACTCGATTTTAAAAGAAAATTATAATTGTTTCATTGTAATTCCGTAAGCAAATTCCAAAGAACATGACCTTGGTCACATGGATGTCTCTACTAAAATTGTCTGAGAAAGAAAAAAAAAACACACGGCGAAAAATTCAGTCATTTAGCACCAGAAAAGCGACAAGAAAAACAAGAAAAAGTTCACAAAGCAAAGTAGAATGACCACTGATACTTTCTCAACAACAGCCACTCCACTTCACACAAAGTCATTTTAAATGTAACTCTCTGAGCATGCTGTACAAAAACTGAATTTGTTAAAATATCACAAACACTTCCCTCGTGCGACTATGAGCAGCTGCACGCTGTCGCATCGCCATTCAGCCGCTGCTGATTCAGAAATGAACTTCAAACTTGCACAAACTTTAGCTTCCCCCAGCCAATGTTTGATAGCAAAAGAAGGGCTCAGTGGGAAAAATGGGTGTTATCAAAAACTAGAAATCAGGAAGGTATCCAGTTTAAAAGCTTATAGACTCATAACTTCTTTTCTGTCTGACTGATGGCTAAAACAGCACTTGGACATGGATGGCGAGTGCCTCTAAAACAGCACCTGGACATGGATGGCGGGTGCCTCTATAAATAAATCATTGATGGTCACTGATGGTTTAGTTTATTGTTATTGGGAGTTGAATGGGAAACGAAACAATAGTAATCAACCATCAGTTAAACAGAAATGCAATTAGGAGTGGTAACAACTGTTTTTCCTTGAGCTCCTCAAATGTGAAGCCTGTGGGAGACTCATCAAATAGCCTTGAACAGAAAATGGACTCTAGAGTAATGTCTCTTATGGGGCGGCCATAGTTACTTTGGATCTTCTCTAACCGAGAGCTTCTGTGCACTCGATCGAGCTGTTAACTGATGCTCTATAGTCTGTTAACTGATGCTCTATAGTCTGTTAACTGATGCTCTAGTCTGTTAACTGATGCTCTATAGTCTGTTAACTGATGCTCTATAGTCTGTTAACTGATGCTCTATAGTCTGTTAACTGATGCTCTATAGTCTGTTAACCGATGCTCTATAGTTAGGCACTGATAACTTACACAGGTCGGGATTGACAGATCGTTACCTTAGAATTACTAAGAATTATCAGACATTTTTGGCCATTATGAGTAACTATGACCATGAGGTCTGAAACCAAACGTTCTATCGGCTTTATCTGAATAGTAGATTATTCGGGAGTAGTTATCAAGATATTCAAAGAACTGCATTTGAAAAAGCTTGACCAGTTGTGAAGCCCAAGACTTTTTCTGTCTACTTTCTCCAAACTAGGGACTGAGCTGAGAGAACTTTGTTATTCTCGGGTAGAGAAATGTGTTTGACAACTCCATCATTTGGGGAAACCGATACAACGAAAAATCAAAGAGACATCATTTGGCAAATTGTAAGAGCTATCCTCGGTTTCGAGTTTTCCATATTCATGTTATCTGTGCCCAACTGTGCAAGCAAAAGGGAAGTAGATCGACAGGAGGGGAAAGAGGAACATTGACCGACACCATCCGCATGAAGGGAGTGAACTGATGCTGCAAGAGTTACAAATCTTGACTAACACTATAGAACAGCCAAGTGTTAACAACAGACACCATGCACAGAAAGGATACAAACCAACATTATCCTAGGGAGACTAGCTACAAGTCTTTTTTCTTCCCCTTCTTTCCTTACTTCCTTCCTTCTTTCCTAGCGACTACTAAGTGTCAGATTCTACCACGCAGCATTTTGAAAAAAGATGTATAACCGAGTCTTGTTGTTGTTGTTATCGATCCAGCAACATCTAGGCTCTCGGCCTTCTGTCCAATGCCATGTAGTGATAAGTGCAGGTTTGATGCAGTTGCTGTAATGTTCCGTAGAGTGTGTTGTCGAAGTTAGGTCTCGGAGGGAGAAGGGTAGTTCTGATGACAACCGAGTCTTAAAAGGAGCAGTCGATACGCCAAAGAGCAAAAAATTTTGAAAAGAATTTAAATTCCAATACCTATTTAAGAATACGAAAACAAAGGAATATAATAAATTAACCAACAACAAGGGGATATAACAATAAACGATCAAATAGCACGAATCCCTAAGGTCAAGAAGTGAAGGGGTAGTTGGGGTGCCACCACTGCATCACTCTGATAGCCAGCACATCGTCCAGGACAACCACCACGTCCGACGGCGCGTTGTGGCAGGCGTTGACTCGGGAGTCAAAGTGCAGACGCAGCCGGTGGTAGCGGAAGCCGGAGCTGAGGGTGACGTAAACCTGTTGGGAAGAAAAGATAACACCAAGCTATGAGAACTTTGCTCAACTAGGTCTCAAATTCATTATAGGGGCCTAATAGCTGTTTATGAACAAATCTAAGTCATTCTGATGTCGATTTATTTACACATTTAGTAATATTTATTAACAAAAATATTACAACATAATGCCTATCTGCCAGCCCTTCCTCCACAGGCAGGTCTATTGTACAAGATCCATAATAAACAATCAAATCGACACAAATGAACCAAACAACATTAACAATTCAATACTAGCAGCACTTGGCAAGAACGAGTACTATACATCCGTTATCGGATGTGAAAACCGTACTCCACATCAGATGACCACAAATCAGAGGGGCTGACTGGCTACGAAAAAAAACCCTCCAATGGAAACATGCGCACGGGGACTCAAAATTCACAGATCATATGTGAGGCATCGTGGTGAAATCAGGCGCTCGTCAAAATAATGAAATCGAAGAAACAGGCCTTTTTCTGCCAGTTTGGCAACTTTTATAACATTTTTGTTTTTTGACTCAACACCTTGTATGTCCACATGAAAACATATTTCCATGTGAATTTTTACTGAAAAATGTTGATTTAAGCACCAAAATATGTCATTTTTCAGTTTTCAAGGACTCTCAAGCTATTGAAGTTACCAAGCTTTGGCAGCCATTTTCTTGCTAATTTTACCACTGAAACCAGACAACCCCACATCCTTCAATTGCAAGCATCTTGACTTCATTCAAGAAAGATGGGTATTTTTTTTTCATTGAGAGCAAAGCAAATGAATAAGCTTTCAGATGATACCAATAACTCCTTAGTTTGTTTAGTTTTATTTGAGGTTTTACGGCGCTCGCAACTGCATAAGGTCATACGAGCGCCAGAAGATTAGAGGTGTTACAAGAGAGTAACGAACATAAAAAAGAAGAAGGGGAGATAAGGACGATAGATGTTTGATAAGAAAGAAGAAGCAAACCACACCAGAGCACCCGCCAACCCCCCACACCAATAACTCCACATGCCCCAAAAATTGACGAGCACCTGATTCCACCACGTCGTGACACATATCGTATCTTGTATCAAGACTATTTTCACATAAAAAAGCAATATGACATGCAAAAAGAGATTTAAATACGATATGAACAAATGTGAAAGCAGGAGCATATCACACAATCCAGACAAATTCAAAAATCCGAATTTATCTCTGGAAAATCAGCACCTCTGATAAATAAGTTTTTTAAAAAAATTATAGTAGAGGGTTTTACGGCGCTCGCAACTGCATAAGGTCACATGAGCGCCATGATAAATAAGTGGCAATGGTTACAAGATGTGGGGTGACTGGATATTTGAGCAAAGTACTTTAACTAAAGGTAAAAAAAACAGCACGACTACATAGCCAATCAGCAATAAAGCATGAGTATGTAGCTTACTTTAACACTTTACCGTCACATCTCGCTAACCGGCGATGTTTTACCACCCAGTTTCTTTGGATTTTCCCCAAAATGCCTTTGCCTTTGATGACAAGGGGTTTTACTGTATGAACCTCGTGATGGCAAAGTGTTAACATATAATTAATTATAAAATGTACCGCGAAGCCTCTCAAATTTGACAAATAAAGTGATAATTTCTATCTTCTTGGCTTTTCTTTCCTTCATTCTACAAACAACATAATTTCATTATGAATTTCCAGGTCAAGTCAAGTAAGAAATACAGTCAAAACTTAAACAGTTTGAGATGACCACCCATTGTCAAGAAGCAAATTGATCAACTAATGATAGGTGAATCTCTTGGACAGTGTTATTATAATACAGGAAAAAAAAAACCCATCAAAGGGAGGAAGTGGAAAGTGGTCTTTTGTACAGGTGATTGTCTTGGACAGGTGGTTGTCAAAGCAGGTTCGTTCAACTAAGCTTTAAAACCATAGGTAAAAAAAGGAATGTACAAGGCTAGAGCACTGATTGACAATTAAGCATGAGGAGTATGTAGCGTACTTTATAGTTATAAAGTGTACCACTAATCCTCTAACAAAATCGATGGGTAAAGTGATACTTTCTATCTTCTTTCCTGTTCTTCTTTCATTCTACAAATAACGGAATTTGTAACATGAATTGTCATCTAAAGTACCGTAACCTAAGAAATGTATATTGCGTGCCCTTTAGATACAGACCTGATTAAGTAAAAGTCCCATGACGGAAGCAACGGAGGAAAAATGGCAGCAGGTCACTTGTAGGACAGAGCATCCTTCGTCCGGGTGATAAAATAAATCGTCATAACCTGCAAACAAAACAAGGGGAGGGGGGGGGGGTAGAAGAAGGAAAAGAGGAAAAGAGATAAAGAGATCAGAAAAAAGTTCATTCAAATACACAAAATACATAAAGCAAGTACAGGCAAAGCTTCAAAATGTGATGTGGAAAAGCATGGCTGACAACTTTTCAAAACCAAAACTCCGAATCTACCCATGCGGCTGCTGTCAAGATGGTAGGTATAGGTCAATTAACTCCTCTTCAAACCTCTTACATACATTTTTTTGTACTCGATAAATTTAAGCTATTCAAATCAGTCTTGCGAAAACATGAGAAATGTTTAGCAGAGTTCTCTCCCCCTGACTTATGCAGGGACGCCAAATGATTTTTTTTTTTAAAACCCCTGAAAATGAGCGGAGCATCACATCTCACCTAAACCGAACCTTGTAAAGCTTTTAAATGAACAAACAAAAACAAAAACATTTTCTCTCTTACCTCTCCCCCTTTCCTTTGCAATTCCAAAGGATGAAAAAAAAAAAACACGACGGAAAAACGCGGACATTTGGCATCCCTGCTTAAGAGTTGACATAATAGTCTTGAAAGTTAATTTTTCTTCAACATTAGCAAGTCTATGAGAAGCAATACTAGAAGACAGAGAATACATAAAGACCTGTACTGTAAAGGAAAAAAAAAATGCAAGAAATGTAAAATTAAGAATATTCTTGTTCTAGAATCGTTTTCATCGTGAAATAAAGGATAGCATTCGTATGAAAATAGGCTATATAGATCTATATATATACAGTGGAGTCCGCTCAAACTGAAATCTGCAGGACCTCCAATTTTCTTAAGTTTCTCCAGGTTTTCAGTTTAGAGAGGTTGCTCAAGTAGAAGGAGAAAAACTGAGGGTCTTATTTCCTTTCTGTTTACTGCCGATTTCCGATTGACCGTGTCTGCCTTCAGCAGACTCCAAGGTATATATGTGAGGCAGCGTGGTGGAATCAGGCTCTCGTCAAAATAATCAAAGTGAAGAAACTTGCATTTTTCCGCATGTTTGTGATTTTTTCTCGAATTTTTGTTTTTTGGCTCTACACCTTTCATGCCCATAACCAAACTCATTTCTGTGTGAATTTTTCTGAAAAACGTAGATTAAAGGCACAAAAAATGTAAACATTCTGTTACCACGGACTCTTAAGCTAAGTAAATAACTAATCTTTGGCGGCCATTTTCTCACTAATTTTACCTCTGAAAACAGGTGACCCCCACCTCCTTCTTTCGCAAATATTACCTCGACTTGTATTCAAGATAAATGGCTATTTTTTTCATCCAATTAAAGACAAGTGAACAAGCTTTAAGATGGTACCAATAGCTCTACATGCCCAAAAATTGACGAGAGCCTGATTCCACCACGCTGCCTCACATATGTAAAGCCCAGATGCACTGTCTTAAGAACAGCCTACAGCTGACTTTTCCAGAGTCCCAGCACGGGCAAGCAGAAGCAGATGAAGAAGCTTACATAAACACCATGTCACATCATCACTCACCACCACCATCGTATCTAAAACCATCGTTGCTCTCAGATTCTTAACATACAGATATTTAATTCTTGAATCTGTATCTGTAATAGTTACATATTATAATACTTATGCACGTAATACACTATTGGACACTATCATACCCACCTTTTTCTGCTAATCAGATGCTGTCAATCTCATAGAAATGGCCAAGGGACAACAAAAAATAATTTTTTTTAAAAAGAAGAAGAAGAAGAAGAAGAAGAAGAAGAAGAAGAAGAAGAAGAAGAAGAAACAGAAGATGATGAAGCTTACCGTTATAAACATCCTCTTTGCTGACTGGACGACTGCTGAGGGCCTGTAGAGAAGGTTTCTGGAACTTGAAGCAAAATTGCCACCCTTTGGTGGCCGGCTGGTGCCAGGCCAGGAGACAGCGGTGACCTGTGAGGGGAAAGATACCGAAAACCGTGTACCCAGATTTTTTAAATCATTTGTTTATTCCAACCATTGAAATTTAATCTTTTAAATTTTTTTTAAAACATGCAACTAAAAACACAGAAACATTGGCATGTCACTCACATATACCAGGGATTTTTTACACTTTTCTCATCTCGGAAACACTACAATCAAGTGAAAGCAGCTTCATTTGCATACTCAAGGCGGTGCAAGGAGTGGAAATTTTTCTAAAGTGTGTGCGGGGAGCCTTACAGGGAAAAAATTTGTTTGCAAGGCTGGCTGCCAGAAATGTTGTCAAGCGCCATAATTTATTGGAGAAGGGTTTTTAAAAAAAATTGTTTTGTGTTATGCATATCCACTGCTATGTGTACAACTCCACTATATGCCACTTGAAAAGTGACGTATGACCGCATCTTACACTGAGTAGTCGATATGGTACAAACTCAAGAGATTTTGTGTGATTCCACCACAGAGGAAGATCGATGTTCAATGATGGATTATTTGTCTCCCTATCTTTTTTCGGAAACTTAAACACTAAAAGCCCAGTGGTCAAGTCCTGTTGGAAATACAGTTGAGACAATCACTTGTACAAATAGCCACTTCCCATCTCCTCCCTTCTGTATTTTTTACATTTTAATAACTGTGATATCCACCCATCTAAGACAGTCACTTTTCTCCTCATCCAGGGCTGGCCACCTCAGACAGTTTCAACTGCAATTAATGCTGGGATCTGAAGCAATATTACGAGTAAAAATCAGATTTCTCAAGGTAACATTTATGATGTGAGATTCGTCCTCAGAAATATTAGGTTTCCTTTAAGGCAAATTTCACGGGGTATACAATAAGGTACAAAAGATTAGAAAGAAAATGTGCAAAAAAAAAATGTATTAGCTGACGTTATTTCTGCTAAACTCAGAGACGATCATCATTGCTTTATTTTTGCAAAGCAAATCTGTGACATCATTATTTGCCTGCAAACCTCTGTTTCGGGAAAGATGACACAAAACACTGTAAAAGAATAATTTGCAGTGTCAGCCTCACATTTGTAAATGGTTCAAATATCACTCAGTTGAACCTACTCTTACCAGCCACTTGACTAAGACAATCACCTGTACAAATGACCACTTCCCCCTCACCCCTCCCCGTTTGGGTATTTTCATATAATGACACTGCCCAAGATGTTCACCTGTCTACGACACCTACACTTCTCCTCAACAAATGGTGGCCATCTTGAACAATTTTGACAGTACCTTTGAGATCATGTGGCTCATCCTCCATGGGACCCTTGCTGGCCACACGGGCCGCCAGAGGAGGATAGATGCGGAACATTGTGCGAATCACCCGAGCCCGCAAACCGTGGAGTTTCTCCATGGCCGACGGCCTCAGGAACTCTGGGAGAGGATCTGCACGACCTGCATAATATCTGGAGAATAAAGATAAAACAATACTGTTGTATAAAACAATTAATATTATCCACTACGCCTTAAGATGGAACCCATAAGGGAAGAGAAAGAGGGGAAGGCCAATAAGTACTCGGAGGAGGGACTCGGATTCCGCCCTAAAGGGAGATGGGATACAGCTGGACAGGGAAGGAGACTACTTTACTTTACTTTTCTGATCCAGCGGCGAGGGAAGGAGACAAAGAACAGGACAGGAGAGGTACACGGAGAGCTCTTGTTTGTGGTCTATAGACTCCGCCGGCGCGGGATGAGAAAGTCTGGTGATGATGATGATTATGATGAATATTGTAGAACCTTGTCTCTGACCATTTGACCTATGATAGCCCGAGTAGGTGGCTCCATCTTGTCACACATACTCTCTGAGTTCAGGAAGACTTCATCAATGCACAGTGATGATTATGTCTTTTTTAATTAATATTTAGTAGAGGTTTTACGGCACACTCAACCGCATAAGGTCATAGGAGCTCCAAGGGGATGATGTCAACAGAGAAGTCTTTACAGGGAATCAGGCTTACTCTGCTCACCTCTCTAGCTTCAACAGCACAAAGTCTGTTTCGACTTTCAAGGCACCCCGGAAATAGCTGGTCACAAGAGTGTGATAAACATACAAAAGAAGTAGAGGAAAAAATGACGATAGTAAGGATTAAGAAAGAAAAAGCAGCAGTTCCCTGTTGTAGATAAGGCACAGTTATGAGCGTGACATTGCTGAATCAGCCCATTTACAATTCTACTGTGCATGAACGAGAAATGTCCCCCCTTTGGGAATGGCCTAAAGACACTTCAGTCAGAGGCACTACCCCGGGGGGTTGATTAAGTCTGGTAACTAATTGTTTGGTAAAAGTTCTATGGCGCTCGCAATGGCATAAGGTCATATGAGAATGTGAGACACAGGCTGGTTGCTTCACATTAGTTCACAGCACAGAAGCAACAAAAGATATGTGAGGCAGCGTGGTGGAATCAGGCTCTCTTCAATTTTGGGGCATGTAGAGTTATTGGTATAATCTTAAAGCTTGTTCACTTGTCTTTATGAGTGTGAAAAAAATATCCATTTATCTTGAATACAAGTCGAGATATTTGCAAATAAGGGAGGTGGGGGTCACCTGTTTTCAGAGGTAAAATTAGTGAGAAAATGGTCGCCAAAGATTAGTTATTTCCTTAGCTTAAGAGTCCATGGTAACTGAAAATTTACATTTTTGTGCCTTTAATCAACGGTTTTCAGAAAAAATCCACACAAAAATGAGTTTTTTAATGGGCATGAAAGGTGTTGCGTCAAAAAACAAAAATGTGATAAAAATTCACAAACCTGCGAAAAAATGCAAGTTTCTTCACTTTGATTATTTTTTACGAGAGCCTGATTCCACCACGCTGCCTCACATATATTGCAAACTTAAAATATTGTGCTCACAGATACTGAAGTAAAGAGAAATATAACAAAAACTCCCATATCAACTGCTTTCATAATATGGTCATATCTTTAGTTTTCTTCATCTTGCTAAAGCGGAAGATGCTTTCCTCTATCTCATGCCAGGGCTTGATGATGGGATGAAGCTGACTGAGGCAATGAATAATTTTCAGGCTTGCCAACTTTTTGAAAACCCTATCAGGGACCTCAAATACTAAGACATCAAGTCACGCAATAACAAACAAAATCACATCAAGGGGGACTCGTTTTGGTGTTGTGTAGAAGTAGTGTATCTCATAAGGCTCTTAGGTTCCTGATTGCCGAGTCCGAGACAGTCTCGGGAAATTCGGGACAGTTGGCGAGACTGAATCTGGGGCGTGTCACGGAAGATTCAACAACTAGCAATCTCAAACAAAAAAAGAAAAACTATGAAATATCCTTGTCACCCCCATGAACATTCAAAATATCTTGGCAGTTAAAAGGGAAAAAATAGCAGATTTGGGGTACCTGGGCGCCCAGGCAAAATTTTCAAGGAATCCCTACTGAAAAACAAAAAAATTCCCTGGTCAATCAGAAAAATAAACGGTTCAACTGAAAACTGTCTGCGGCTACCTGAAGGCAAGGTGGTTAATATTCTGCATGGAAAAACAGCCATGTATATACGAGTAAAATCAGACGCAACGTGGACTGAAGGGACCACAGGTAATTACTTCTATAAAATTAAGTTCTGGCAAGGAGGAGAGATGAAGAAAAAAAAGAAGAAGAAGAAAAAGAAGAAATATAAAAGATACAAAAAGAACAAAAAGAAAAGGGAGAAAATGAAAAAAAAAATTTTTTTAATAGTAGACAGTTTTCTTTACCCATCCCCTTCTGTTTACCAAAAGTAATTTGAGCATACTGTTTTTCTACAGCTTTCCATTCTATACGTCCTGCTGTTAAGGCATGGGTGGATGGACGGAGGGCCCAGCAACAATGACGAACCTGTGGTACAGTTTCCTCCAGAAGCCAGCCAGCTGAGTGACTGAGTGAGAAGCCTTGCACAGTCCCGAGAACCGCCCAATGTCTTCCGGGTCTATGTAGGAGGACAAAATGTACCAAAAATCCAGTGGGTAGACATATCCAGTCTTGTCTTCTTCTTTCTTGACTTTCTTCTTCTTTCCTTCGGGTTTCTCTGTTGAAGAAATAGGAGCAAACCTTATCACTGATCAATATGTACAGCAGAGTTCTTACAAATAACTTTTGTTCGATCGGAACACCATGATCAAATTCCAAACAGGAGACCACACAAATGACCAAAACGAAACAACCTAACCAGCGCACTCTTATCCCTTCCCCTGTACAGTCAGCCATGGATAACTCAAACATGTCGTGGCCTGCAGAAGTTCAAGACTGAGTGGGAGGAGCAGAAGGATATGGAATCAACCATTGCTTGGAACCGTCAGCATCTACACACTTCGAGATGTGCTTCTTCAGGGGACGGAGCGCTAATGGGAATGCCTCTTGTGCAGTGATGTCGGTCCTTCACACAATGACAATGACACAATGACAATGTCGTGGACTGATAAATGTGTTCGACACGTCCATAATTCGGGTTACCTGATAACGAAAGATTAAGGAGACACGAGTCGGGGAACGACAAATCGTAGGAGCTGTCCGTAATTTCAATTTTTCCGTGTTCGGGCTATTTGTTCCCAGTTGTGCATACATACATTCACGTCCAGACACAAAAGAAGAGATCCCCTGTCATCATCATTATTGCCTTTCTCACCTTGGGGCAGGATATAGGCCACGAACAAACACGGCATGTTTGTTCGCGTTTCTATAACTTTCCTTTTTTACTGGGTCAGGCAGTTGGCCCTCCGCAAACTGTCACTTTTCAGGTGGCCAGACCTATGCACCTTTAGTCGCCTCTTACGACACGCAGTATCACGGCAGGTGTATTCTTTACTCCCCCATAGTAAAACTATGGGGCCTCCCACCTGCAGGGGCGATCCCCTGTCCTTACACTGAGAAAAACATTACAGGAAGGGCAAGAAACTCCCACATATTGAGTACTTCTATACCATGCTCCTGGGATATTGTGAAACTGACTGAAAAATTGACAAAGTTGCATTGCATTTCCAAACAAAAAAGACAGTTCATAGACAATTAATATGGGGTTAAACAGAAACTGAACTTTGAGGATAATAATTGTTCCTCTAATCTTTTTTTTTTTTTCGGGGGGGGGGGGGGGGGGGGGGCTTGAAGTAAAAAACAGAAACATCTGGATTTTGTTGATATAATTCTATTCTCTATGAAAGAATCCCCCAGGTAGCCTTTGTTTCAGCTTTTAAAGTTATAACAACAAATAAATGAATTTTTTTTCAAAAGAAAGAAAAACAGCATTGCTGCAACTGCACTCTGTAAAACAATTGAACAATCGAAACATATGACCAGCCCTGAAAAAAAACCACAAACATTTTTTTAAATAACCAACCCCATCCCCTTCCCCAAATGGTTTATAACGTACTGTTGGCAATGGCTACATCCTCTTCCTCTTCTCCCCCTTGAGCTTGGTCATCAATAACAAAGTCTTCCAGCTCTTTTTCAAACCAGTTCAGCTCCTCTTCCTCCTTTTCCACAAACTTTTGTCCACTTGAAGCCTTTGGTAGTGCTGTGAATAAGACAATGAAATTGTAATTTTTTCATAATACGGAATGTTTGCCTCTCTTAAAAATAATATGGATGCCAGCAATTGACAAAGTCAAATGTGAGACAGTGTGGTGGAATCAGGCTCTCGTCAAAATAATCAAAGTGAAGAAACTGGCATTTTTCCGCAGGTTTGTGAATTTTTATCAAATTTTAGTTTTTTGGCTCAACACCTTTCATGCCCATTTAAAAACTCATTTTTGAGTGGATTTTTCTCAAAAACGTTGATTCAAGGCACAAAAAAATAAATTTTCAGTTACTATGGACTCTTAAGCTAAGGAAATAACTAATCTTTGGCGGCCATTTTCTCTCTAATTTTACCTCTGAAAACAGGTGACCCCCACCTTTTTTCGCAAATATCTTGACTTGTTTTCAAGATAAATGGATATTTTTTTCATCCAAATAAAGACAAGTAAACAAGCTTTAAGATGATACCAATAACTCTACATGTCCAAAAATTGACGAGAGCCTGCCACCACGCTGACTCACAAATTGTAATTTTTCATAATACGGAATGTTTACCTCTCTTAAAAATAATATGGATGTCAGCAATTGACGTCAAATTGTAGTTTCACTCAAGAGGATGACAGACACATTTTGCCATGAAAAAATTCTGAAAATAGTAACAACGTTTCAAAAAATTTACTAAGAGGTAAACGCATACCACACCTACCAGACAGCTGATGCAGGCAAAAAATATTTTACCTTTTTTTTTTCTTTTCAGAATTTCTGTCATCAAAACTCAAACAACCTTTCTTATTTGGCATTAATATCCTGATACTCCATTTTTTCAATTCTTTTCCTTGTATACAAATCAAGATACAACAAGATAGTATATGTAATAGGAAGGTGATTACGGTAAAGAAGCATTATAATAGTGTTTGAGAATGAACCAAAAGAAAGAAAAAAGAAATACATTTCAGCAAAGAAAACCTGACATAGTCTCATTTAAATTAATATCTCGGTCATTTCCAAACCAGTCATTGTACTAACAACAGAAATCATGTTCTGCAAAACCCCACAGTTATTAGTACCCATCATTTTGTTACATATGTGAGGCGTGCTGACAAAATGAGTTACTTCTCACAATCCACAAATGGAGATATTAGCCCAAAATCAACACCAGGCCAAATTTGTAGATTTTCTATTGATGTCATATTCTTTAAGTAAAGCATGCCTTATATTATTTCATAGTTATAAATTGTAAAAACTTCACCTATAAGCGTGATGTAGCGATTTCCATAGGGCTCGAATCCGAGAAGTAACTCATTTAGTCAGCACCCTTCACATATTTCTCTTTGGACCTCAGAATAGGTCGTAGGTGGTTGGTGTATGGTCTGGTGTGGCTTGCTCCTTCTTTCCAATCAAACATCTATCATCTTTATTTGTCCAAGTTCTCTTATTTTTGTAATTTGTATCTCTAGTTAATCTAGATGAAACACCTAGAATCTTCAACACTTTTATATATATAAACACTTTTACTAAAAGTAAATAAAAATATGGCCGCTTATTGTAGTTCAGCATATATGGGGTCAAGGAAATACAGAGCCCTTCACTTTCTTTTTCATCATATAGCATGCCCACTTGAGGAACCTCTCGCTAGATCAAGATGTGTAAAATGACACTGTAATCTCGTTGTTTTGATCGAGTCTTCAAAAATACAACAAGATGGCTTAGTGGAGAAAAAGGGTGTCAAGCAGCAAAAAGGGGGCAACTTCCATTTTTGTAAAAACTGTTCGTCTACAAATCACAACTCCATTTGTCTCACAATAACTGGGCTTTTGCCGGGAGCTACTCACCAGCTGGTGCTGTTGCACTGACCACAGACTTCTTGACCCGAGAACATGACTGGGGCATGGAACAATCTGCAAAATCCTGCAGTTTGAGATCTGGAAAAAAGGTTAAAAATGTATGACATGAACTGACTAAAATTCACCCTTTTCTTTTCACACAACTTGCAGATTCCAAGAAAAATTAGTTTGCGTCCTTTCTACGTTTAATAGCATATATCATGTGCCATGCAGAGATCTATGGTTTTTACTTGTATGAGTTTCTGTAACAGGTTCTTTTTACGAGAAAGGTTGTTAGCCTTGTGACTCAACCCCCGACCTGGAGGCAGGATGACTCTGTTTCAGGAGTCACTACCTGGTTCGCCAGGCCATTTAGTTGCCTCGTACGACACGCTAGCCGCTAGCACCACATCAGTCCTATTCTTCTCAGGACTGCAGACTGCAGGGCAGAGATTTAGATGTTACATCTGATAAAATTAAAAGTAAAGCAAGTTGCATCTCTTTCTGGGTCTGAAGGAATTTAAACGTCACACAGAGTTACAGTGACAGTAGATCTAGATCTAGATCTAGATCTAGAATCTAAAGCAGAGAACCGAGAGTTAGATCTAGAATTGCATAGAAGAACGAGCCGGTAAAACCAAAACATAAACTATAAAAACATTCATCACAAACAGTCAAACAGGCTACTTTCAGACCTGACGTTTGAAGTAGTCCCTGCCGCTTTCTCCCCTTCCTGCCGTCCTTCGGCATTTCGTCCTCACTTTCACTAGAATAATCCCAGTCTTCATCTGTTGAGGCCATCTTTGCAACTAAAGGATGACAAATATGTTGCCGCAGGTAAAGTGGTGCAATACATGGGCGGCGCCATCTTGGTAGTCTACGATACAACGACCGAGAGCGAAGCCAGGTCGTCGGCAAAGTGGTATTTCGACGAGTTCGTTGTATATCCAGTGGGCATGTCACAAGTTTCAGATTTTACCAATAAATTAATACTTCCACATAAAACAGGCTATGCTTTTCTTGAGAACTTGGCTGAAACGTGTGTAGTGCAAAGGTAGGCTACGCTTGAATCTTAGAACAGTGGTCTCTCACAGCAATTATAATCATTTAAAGACCAAAAGGCGACTGCTGACTAGCCTAGCAAAAGTTTGCCTTTTTGTTATAAATTAAGATTTATAATTTTTGTTGTTGATTTATAAACACAAACAGATCTGTATTTACAGGAAAGTAAAATATTTCAGGTAAATTATTTAAAGGTAGGCTTTTGTTTCTGTTGTTCTACCGGTGCATGTTTTAGTAAATGAAGGGCTATTTTTTCCCCAATTTTCAAAGATAAGATTATGCGTGCGTTTTGGGAGGATTTTTTGTGTGCACGCGGGTGTGTGTGTGTGAGTGTGTGTGTTTGTGTGTGTGTGTGTGTGTGTGTGTGTGTGTGCGTGTGTGCGCGCACGTGCTTGTGTGTGTGTGAGTGTGCATGTGTGTGTGCACGCGCACGTGTGTGTGTGTGTGTG
>NW_004797819.1:387784-391470 GCF_000002075.1 Aplysia californica
CACACACACACACACGTGCGCGCGCGTGCACACACACACACACACACACACACATATACACACACACACATACATACATACACACACATACGCACACCTACACACATACATACACACACATACGCACACCTACACACACATGGGAATCAAGTCACAGCGAGAATACCATGATACGGGATACGACTTTTAATATATACATATTTAAACTGATTACAACAAGAGTCCACTAAACACTGGCCCAGCAAAGGCTTAGATACTTCCCCTCTCTTGATAACACTTTGATCAGATAACAAACACAGCCGTGTGTCCCTTTATTAAACCCTGATTATTTGATAGCCTACTAGCTGTCGCGGACAACATTCTGATCTGCACAAGTATGTATTATAATGTATAACTTTAGACTTTCGAAATCACTGATTAGTCAATCATTTCAAATCGATTACAAATATCGCAGGAAATTTTCTGGTTATATCTCATGCTACTTTATCATTATGGGTGAGAGTAACATTCCGAAGTCAAAGCGTAAAAAAAGTTGCTTTTGAGTTTGAGAATGGCAAGAAAGGGCAAGTCTACTTCACTAATGTTTAAAGGAAACTTTCTTTTGGGTTCAGATGATACCAGCAACACATAATATCATTTAGCGTAGCATACTACTCAAAACAAGTTGGGGACCATTACAGTTTTCACTGTAGTATGTTTGAGACTGTGTGACAAACAAATATTGAGAAGTTAAGTAAGTCAGTTGATGCCATTGTAAGGAAGGGTCATCGTTGTTTACAATAACGAACAGTTTTGACGCATGTCGTAAAATTTACGCTGCCTTGACCGGGTGAAAAGTGGCCAATTTTCTGTCAAATTGAAACTGTTTTTGACAATCACTCACGTGATTTTCAGTGAGTGGTATGGTTAACAACTAACTCAGGGGAATTCACGCTTCCTACACTAATGCCTGAGCGGGTTTGACGGTGCTTGGGGTATTTATTGCGGGCACATTAAGCGATTTTTAACAATGCCTCCAAGAAGACGTCTGAGCAACATCGACAGGGGACGAGCCCTTGCCTGGCTCCACGAAGGGATTGCTGTCGGTGAAGTGGCAAGATAGCTTGCTGTGCGTCACTCAGTGATCATCAGACTGAGAGAACGGGTTGCTGCAACTGGAACTGCAGGTAAGCGAAGGCGGTCCGGACGGCCACGTTGCACCACACGATAAGAGGACCGGGCGATCGCCAGAACAGCCCTGGAAACTCGAACCTGCACTGCCCGTTACATCAAACAGCAGGTGATACCCCCAGGCAACGTTGGAATCAGCGACCAGACCATTAGAAACCGGCAGCGTGAGATTGGTCTACGCTCCAGAAGACCAGCAGTCCGGGTTCCACTGACACAGGCCCACCGGATTGCCCACATAACCTGGTCCGCCCCTGCACCTGAGGTGGACACGCCCACAGTGGTCTACTGTGCTCTTCACGGATGAGTCCAGGTTCACATTGTCCTTCAACGATGGCAGGATCCGTGTTTGGAGGCGTCCTGGTGAGCGCTTCCACGACGACTGTGTACAGGAGCATGACCAGTATGGAGGAGGCTCTATTATGGTGTGGGGTGGGATTGGACCCCCCTGCATCGCATTCAAGGTAGGGCTGGGCAATGAGTCGCTTTAGCAAAATCCGGATACTATGTTAGTGCACCTCTTCGGCAAATAATATGATATGAACCGCTTCGGCAAATGGGTTAGAACCACTTCGACAAGCGGGTAGCATCATTTCAACACATGGGTGCACCCACTTCGGCAAACGGATCAGGAGAAAAGAGAGTTAAGAGCCTGAATTTGGATAATGTTTCATTGAGAATCATCCGGTTATCCTATAGATTATCCGGATTTTACCCACCTCTAATTCAAGGCATTCTGACAGGTATCCGCTAAATGGACGAGATTCTCCGAACCACTGCAGTTCCAGCTCTTCGGGCAATGGGCCAGGGCGCGATACTCCAGGACGACAACGCCAGACCTCACCGCGCTCGAGTGGTAGATGACTTCCTGCAGCAGCATCAGCACGTGATCAGGCTTGACTGGCTAGCCTGATCACCGGACCGTAGTCCCTTTGAACACTTGTGGGATATGCTCTTGGTTGGGCGCCGAGTAAGAGACCATCAGCCACCCCCAAACAATGCGGATGAACTCGTTAACATTTTGGACCAAGAATGGCAAGCCATTCCACAACTGACATTGTGAACACTTATTCAGTCCACGAGACAAAGACTATTTTCTTGCAAATGGCGGCCACACGCCATTTCGAGCCCTAATTGTTTATGACGGTTGTGATGTGAATTTTAAAAACATGGATTACCTCTTTCAACACCTGAAATTACCTATTTTCCATTTTTCTAAAATGTGCAAAATGTCGTTTGCAAAAGGTGATATATGATAAACAAAGACCCCTCTCAAACAATTTTGAACCGTGTCATGTTTTCAGTTTTATGTACTATGTGTGACTTTAAATGGTCCTTAATTTATTATTTTTTTGAGTAGTATATATTATGATAGGCCTACATTATTCAGCTTGCAAGTGGTCGCCATTGTTTGGTAGGTTCCATCATTGTTTCTGCAGCTACTGCTTGTTGTTTTTTTTTTATCTACTTGTCGTTTGTTTGTTTGTGTATTTATGTGTGTGTTTGTTTGTTTGGCATCTCCAAATCTCCAATCAACTCTGTTGAAGAAATGTTGTTCCGAATATCTGCCAATAGAAAGGTGGCCTGTCTTATAAATCGGCCTGTGCCGAGGTGCAAGGGGTCGTTCTTTTGTGCTTCTCACGACAAACACCGTATACAATCTTTGCTCACGTCTCACCAAAGATTCTGTATAACAAGATGGTTCACTCCTCTCTTTGAACCAATTTTTTTTAAAAGTGTCCCCAAAATCCGGTGCTGCCCTCTTCGAAAAAGCGCCCGCTTTGCGAACATAGTTACCCTACTTGTGTGGGGAAAAAAATCAAAGTGAAACTAACAAGTTTTTGTAAAAAATATACTCAAAATTTAGGAATAACGCCTTTGTAAATGGTTACGTTGACAAAAATCATTTTCAGGTGGAAGGGGCGACTGTTTTCTTCGTTTAAGTTGGCTTTAGAACAAGAGGTGAGAGGTCATTAAAATAAAACAAACCCAAAACCAGAAACCGTATTGACGGTCTTTGCCAAAACTCCGCACAACCGGAACAGCTGATGTGCAAGGGGGTGCTATTCCTATTCTTCTTCTGGAGAACGAAAGAGAGCTTCAAAACAAAGACTGCAGCGACAACAGTACCAATACGCGGACTTCCGCGTACCCTTTTTTGGCCGAGTGAACTATCTTGTTATGTACAATCTTTGGTCTTACGTCATCGCTTAATTAAACCTGTATCGATACCGCGTGGTACTCGCTCTGATTTGATTATACAGTGGATCTGATCTATCTGAAGAGGTCATCTCCAAATTACACACACGACATGCCCATTCTATCTGAGAAGACTGCTTGTACTTTCTACCGGCACACCAGGTGACTCCTTGCTATTTCTTGATGGATGACTGCTTTTATTAAAAGGAAGAAACGTCGATTCCTAGCTGCGTGTCTGATGTGTATATGATAATAACAGTGATAATAATGATAATACTGAAAATGAGATAACAATAATGGTTAAAAGATGATAATAATAA
>NW_004797819.1:392709-397709 GCF_000002075.1 Aplysia californica
TCTCTCTCTCTCTCCCCCTCTCTCTCCCTGCCTCCCCATCTCTCTCCCTGCCTCCCCCTCTTTCCCTCTCTTTCTCTCTCTCTCTCTCTCTCTCTCTCTCTCTCTCTCTCTCTCTCTTTCTCTCTTTCTCTCTCTCTCTCTGAGTATCCCCTTTCCCTTATTTCTCCTTTATTTGTCTATGTCATATTGTGTGTACGCCCTCATGTACCGTGAGGCAGCGTGGTGGAATCAGGCTCTCGTCAATTTTTAGGCATGTAGAGTTATTGGTATAATCTTAAAGCTTGTTCACCTGTCTTTATTTGGATGAAAAAAATATCCATTTATCTTGAATACAAGTCGAAATATTTGCAAAAGAAGGAGGTGGGGGTCACCTGTTTTCAGAGGTAAAATTAGTGAGAAAATGGCCGCCAAAGCTTGGTAAATTCCAAAGCTGGAGAGTCCATAGAAACTGTAAATTTATATGTTTGTGCCTTTAATCGACGTTTCGGTGAAATCCTCAAAGTAATGTGTTTGTAAATGGACATAAAAGTTGTTGAGCCAAAAAACAAAAATTTGATAAAAATGGCTATACAGGGAGAAAACTGCTGTTTTCTTCGATTTCATTATTTTGACGAGAGCCTGATTCCACCACGCTGCCTCACGACTCGCATCTGCATGAGGTCATATGAGCGCGCGGGACTCACCAAAACATTTTTAGCAGGTAGGAAATTTTGAATTTTGCCCGGGTGGCGACCGAAGCTTATTCTTATTGATTTTAGACCACCAAAGAATATTTAACGTGCGCAACTTGCACACGGGCCCTCCGAGATTTTTTGGCCCTTGACCGAGAAGGCTAGGGGTCGATCTTTCCTACCAGAAGATCAGGGGTATGGCTGAAAGACAGCAGTAAGAAGGAGCAAAGGAGTAGCAGTAGAAAAGCTGCAGAAAGAGTCAGGAGCCCAGAGGAGGGGGCAAAGGAGGTGGGGACAGAAAGTGGAGACGAAAACAGACGACAGAACATTGCTAGAGAGCAGGAAAGGAGGTGAAAGGAGACAATTTTAGAGAAGAAAATGTTTCCATCGCTACCCGGATTCGAACCCGGGACCTTTGAATGAGAGCCCCCAAACAAACTTCGTCTCATCATCATTATTATTATCAACAACATGATCAATAACAACGACAACAATAGCAACAACTATATCAACATCAATAGCAGCAACAAAATTAACAACACCACCACCACCACAACAGCAACAACAACAACAATCATACCGACATCAACAGCAAGAAATTAATCTACTACGATATTATATTCCATCTTACCAGGCCTGATTGTCATTCTCAACGTTCTTGTGGCCTGTCTTTTCTGCCCTGTACAGAGCAAAGACCCACTCTGTGTAGCCACTAACCGTGAGTACTGAACCAAAGCTTGCTTCCGTTTACTTACTTACTTACTTACTTACTTACTTACTTACTTACTTACTTACTTACTTACCTACTTACTTACCTACTTACTTACTACCCGTTACGCCATCTGCAACAAAGGATCTACAGCTCTGTCTGTAGAGATTTTACGGCTCTCGCAACTGCATAAGGTCATATGAGCGCCAAGGGGTGAATGTTAACAGAGAAGTCTTTACAAGGAACCAGACTTATTCTGCTCACCTCGCTAGCTTCAACAGCACAAAGTTTGCTTCGACTATCAAGGCACCGGGGAAATAGTGGGTCACAAGAGTGTGAAGAACATACAAAAGAAGTAGAGGAAACATTTTAAAATGACGATAGTAAGGATTAGGAAAGAAAAAGCAGCAGTTTCCTGTTGTAGATAAGGCACAGTTATGAGCGTGACATTGCTGAATCAGCCCATTTACAATTCTACTGTGCTTGAACGAGAAATGTCCCCCCTTTGGGAATGGCCTAAAGACATTTCAGTCAGTGGCACCGCCCAGGGGGGTACAAGACCTTTGGAGTTATGTATAGATACATACTCTAAAGAGCAACACACATCTATGCTCATTCTGACAAAATTCTCATGCTAGATGGTAAAAATCGAGTATCTCGGAGGTCTTTCTGCTGAGATCTTGCATCCCTCTCAGGCCGGGTTGGCCCCAACAGGCATGGTTAGAAACCAGCTTCCTAAATGATCTTAACTGTGTTGATAGGGACGTAAAACCTACATTAAGAAATAAATAATTTAGAGTAAATAAGCATGTGAAATGAACAAATTTCCACTAGGACTAAGATAGATAGATAGATAGATAGATAGATAGATAGATAGATAGATAGATAGATAGATAGTTGAGTGGCTAATTAATATTTATTTCGTCAAATTGATAAAGCTGTCATGAATTAGACGACTAGCTAATCAATAAGGAATAACTGATAGATTGATTGGTCTATAGCGATCATCATCATCATCATCATCCAGTGCCAGATCTGCGACAGACATCGGCGATCATGGTTCTCCATTTATTCCTTTGCTCGGATGCTCTCAAAAAAGCTATGTTTCCCTGATCTTTCCCTGTTACCCATTTGTTTAGGTTCCCCAAATACAGGGTGATCCCCAAAAAAACTTTACAACTTGTTTTGTAAATATGTGAAACATCGCGGTGGAATCAGGCTCTCGTCAATTTTTGGGCGTGTAGAGTTATTGGTATCATCTTAAAACATGTTCACTTGGCTTTACGTGGATGAAAAAATATCCATTTATCTTGAATACAAGTCGAGATATTTGCGAATGAAGGAGGTGGGGGTCACCCGTTTTCAGAAGTAAAATTAACGTGAAAATGGCCGCCAAAGATGAGTTATTTCCTTTGCTTAGTAGTCCATGGTAACTGAAAATTTACATTTTTGTGTGCCTTTAATCAACATTTTTCAGAAAAATCCACAAAGAAATTACCTATTTAATGGGCACGAAAGGTGTTGAGCCAAAAAAACAAAAATTAAATTAAAATTCACAAACCTGCGGAAAAATGCAGGTTTTTTCACTTTGATTATTTTGACGAGAGCCTGATTCCACCACGCTGCCTCACAAATATCTTCCTCCATACTGAAGTTTTGCGCTTCAGATTTGAACATAACGTTTGGAAGCCAAAAGGAATTTCCTCTGATATGTATTTTAGGTAAGTCCATTAAATGGTTTTGCTCTACATAGTGCATTAAAAAAAACAACCCATTTTCAACCTTGTCGCCATTTTCATAGCGTGACGCACCAGTTAGCATTAGGCCTACCACTAAAAGTTGCAACAATCGTGCCATATTGCAAGCTACAGCAGTCTAACAAGTCAACAGAAGTCTGCAGATATTATTTTTCCCAAATTTTGTTTGCCTGCTGAGATCATGGCTACGTTTAGTAAAGAACAGAGAGCTTTTTGTATTGAACATTACCTCTCCACAAACTCACCATCCCTGACATTTCGTAAGTTCTGCGCACGGCATGGAGAGAATGCTTAGGTGCCCTCAAGACCTTTGGCGTCATGAGTAGAGAAGTTCCGTCAGTTTGGATCTATAGCGAATCAAAACTTTAAAAATCTTTATAAAAATGACCACTTCACGTCGAACACGCACCATGCGCAGCCCTTTAAACGTCACCAGAGTGCAGGTTTCAGTAACCGAGTCCCATGAGACGTCTGTACGTAGACGATCAGCAGCTAGGACTTTCCTGCACATCAACAGTCTGCATTCTCATGGCAGATCTTAATTTGCGACTATACCAAGTTCATCTTCGTAAGGCCGAGATGACATGGATCAGAGCATGGCAATGTGCTCATGATTCCTCGATTGTTTTGTAAAGAGGGATCATTTCCTCGATGACATTTGGTTTAGTGCAAAGCAAATTTTCACCCTGTGGGATATGTTAACTCAAAAAATGATGTTTATTGGGCACCCCACTATATTGTCTCTAGAAGCCACTTCTTAGTGAACATGCACAGTGTATGTGGCTTTAAAAACTCATGGTTTAGCAGGTCCTTGTGTTAGGGCGCCTCTGAACATTTTGAACGACGCGTTAAAAATGTGTCGAGTCCAAAGGAGGGAATGTGGAGCACTGCTTGGGAATTTCAGAATGAAATCATTAGGTTTTTAAAACTCTGTAAACAAAATTAAATATTGTTTAATTGTCACAGGGATGAAAAATGAATCTCAAAGAGAAAATAAGGAAAAAGATCAACTAATCTTTTCTCGACTTCCTGTACAAGATTTTTAAATATTTGTGAACTTTGCGTTTTTGGGTGTGTTTTTTCTTTTAGTCGTTTCCGTTTTCAAAACACGTTTCTTCTTCGCGGATTTTATATCAAACAAATTCCTTTTGAATGAATTATGTCTGTTCCAAATTACAGCCTTCTAGAACAATTTTTGCGCGAGATATTCAGAAAAAGTTGTAAAGTTTTTTTTTTTTGGATCACACTGTTGTTCTGGGCCTACCTCTGCCTCGTTTGCCTTCAATTTTGCCAGTGAGAACTAGATGTTCAAGACCCTTATTTCTATTCAGGTGTCCCAAAACTGCTTTTGTCGTTTTCTGATTGTTTTGAGCGTCCCACCTGGGATTTATAGTGATAGGTTGATTAATTGGTTGAATGATCGGTAGTCTAGCGGTCAGGCCATCGGACTCGTAATCGTGAGGTGCGGGTTATCCTTATTATCATCATCATCATCATCATCATCATCATCATCATCATCATCATCATCATCATCATCATCATCATCATTCAGTAATCGACTGATTGATTGGTTGGGTGGTTCTTGTGGTGTAGAGGTTGAGGTGTTCGCCTTTCATTCAATGTCGTGGGTTCAAATCCGGGTGGCAATGGAAAATGTTCATAAAATGTTCTCCTTTCACACCCTGTCCTGCTTTCTAACAATGTTCTGTTGTCTGCTTTCGTCTCCACTTTTTCCCCACCTCCTTTGCCCCCTCCACTGGGCTCCTGACTCTCTGCAGCCTTTCTACTGCTACTCCTTGGCTCCTTCTTACTGCTGTCTTTCAGCCACACCCCTGATCTTCTGGAAGGAAAGATCTACACCTA
>NW_004797819.1:400585-403619 GCF_000002075.1 Aplysia californica
GGGTGCTTAACACCATTGCTGTCCATGAGGAACACATTTCTGGGTGGATTTTACTGCAAAACCTTGATTAAAAGCACACAAAAGTAAGTTTTCAGTTTCCACGGACTATCAAGCTTTGCAAATAACCAAACTTTGGCTGCCATTTTCTCGCTAATTCTACCCTGCAAACCAGGCGACCCCACCTTCTCCAATCTCAAACATCTCGACTTCTATTCAAGATAGATAGATGGGTTTGTTTTTTTCACCGATAGCAAGACAACTGAACAAGCTTTAAGATGATACCAGTAACTCCACATGCCCAAAAATTGACGAGCGCCTGATTCCACCACGTCGTGACTAAATGAGTTTCTTGCCCTTGCAGACGTGACCTGTTCAGTGGCCACGATCAACACAGATGATGAATATTCATTTCCTTTCGTCACCAACTCTTCCAGAGGTACTTCCAGTGTTTACTATCTAACTAATATTAATATGCTAGCTAGTTTTTTCAGCATCTATCTATCTATCTATCTATCTATCTATCTATCTATCTATCTATCTATCTGTCTATCTATCTATCTGTCTGTCTGCCTGTTCGTCTCTCTTTCTGTCTGTGTACTTGTTTATTTGTCTATCTATTTACCTTCATGTCTGTTTGTCTGCCTGCTTGTCTGTCTGTCTGTCTGTCTGTCTGTCTGTCTGTCTGTCTGTCTGTCTGTCTGTCTGTCTGGCTTGCTGGATGTCCACCCAATGGTGTGTATGTCTTCCTAGCTGTATGTCTGTCTGTCCATCTATCCATTTGTCTGTTTGTCTGTCTGTCTGTCTGTCTGTCTGCCTGCCTGTCTCTCCACCAGTCTTTCTATTCGTCCATCCATCTGTCTGTCTGTCTGTCTGTCTGTTTTTCTGTTTGTCTGTCTTTCTGTTTGTCTGTCTTTTTCTCTGTCACTCTATCTTTCTATCCAAGTACCCATATGCCTGTCTGTTTGTCTGTTTAGAGCATGTCAGGGTGTGGTTATTGCAAAACTTCATCAGTCCAGTCTCTCTATTAACATAGCGTGTCTTGATTGTCTGAGACATACTTGTAAAACCTACTTATAAATGAGCACATAGATAGATAGATAGATAGATAGATAGATAGATAGATAGATAGATAGATAGATAGATAGATAGATAGATAGATAGATAGATAGATAGATGTGTCTAGGACATAAAATCTGCTTCTGTATGAGAACATACGATAGATAGATAGATAGATAGATAGATAGATAGATAGATAGATAGATAGATAGATAGATAGATAGATAGATAGATAGATAGATTCAGAGACACATAAATACATAGATATCAAATATCTATCACCCTTATCCCTCCTCCTTCTTATTTTTTTGTAGCGTTTGTTACTCTCTCGTAACAATTCCAGCCATCACCACTTACTCGTATATGACCTTATTGTGTTGCAAGTGCCGTAAAACTCTTACTAAAACGTTTGTTTTTTTTAAAACCTCTCCCGAACAGAACACATCTCTCGAACCCCGGCCCTTCTGGCATTCGGCGGGAACAGAGGCGAGCGCTACATCGGCCCGACCACAGTCCGAGGCAAGGCAGTTGACCACTGGACCAGCTGTCAAGTCGACCCAGATACTGGTGACCTCACAAAGGTGGACTATTTCTTTACAGGTGAGATTGTTTAGGTAGAAACCAATCAACTAACCAAACTGACCAACAAGCAAATGAACAAATTGACCAAAGAGCAAATTAATCGGATAAACAAAAAATAGACTAGCAAACGAATGAACAAATCAACAATAGACCAACAAACAAACGAAGAAATAAACCATAGATCAACAAACAAATGAACAAATAAACAAACAGACCAACAAACAAATGGACAAACAAATAAACAGCCCTTTAAACAAATGAATAAATTAACAAACAGATCAACAAACAAATTTAAAAAACAGATAAACAAACACACAAACGAACAAATGAACAAATATACAAACTGACCAACAAACAAATGAAAACATTAAACTAAATGACCATTAACCAAATAAACAACCAAACAGACCAACAAACAAATGAACAAATAACCACTAGCAATGAACCAGCTGTCAAGTCGACCAGATAACGGTGACCTCACAAAGGTGTACTATTTCTTTACAGGTGAGATAGTTTAGGTATATAAACCAATCAACTATCCAAACAGACCAACAAACAAATAGACCAACAAATGAATTAATCGTATAAACAAAAATAGACTAACAAACGAATGAAGAAATAAATAGTAGACTTACAGATAAATGAACAATAAAGAATCAGACCAACAAACAAATGAACAAATAAACAATAGATCAACAAACAAATGAACAAATTAACAGTAGCTCAACAAACAAACGAAGATATAAACCATAGACCAACAAACAAATGAACAAATACAGAATCAGACCAACAAACAAATGAACAAATAGACAATAGATCATCAAACTAATGAACAAATTAACAGTAGATCAACAAACAAACGAAGATATAAACCATAGACCAACAAAAAAATGGACAAATAATCAAACAGCCCATTAAACAAAAGATTAAATTAACAAACAGATCAACAAACAAATGAACAACTAAACAAACAGACCAACAAACAAATAAGCAAACAAACAAACAGACCAAAGATGTAATGAACGATTAATAAGCAATAGACCAACAAACAAATGGAAGGCATAGAATACATGTACTCAGGGCCCCCTACTCGTACGGGAACGTCCAACTTTCCGACGAACTGGATTAACAAGCTCACTTATGAAGGTATCATCATCATCATCATCATCATCATCATCATCATCATCATCATCATCATCATCTTCATCGTTATTTAACATCATCATCATCATCATCATCATCATCATCCTCATCATCATCATCATCATCATCATCATCATCATCATCATCATCATCATCATCATCATCATCATCATCCTATCGTTCTGTTGTCACTCGTCAAAAATGAATCAATCTTCAAGGTTCCTCTTTCCCCTTCCCCTTCCACTTCCCCCTT
>NW_004797819.1:405168-408414 GCF_000002075.1 Aplysia californica
TCTATCTATCTATCTATCTATCTATCTATCTATCTATCTATCTATCTATCTATCTATCTATCTATCTATCTATCCACAAAGTAATTTTCATTACAATACCCGTATGACCACTCTGTTGCCAGGAGTGGTACGACCAGGATGCACATCTGGTTCGTGTGGACGAGAAGCCGTTGCCTGGCAACGAGGTCCTGGTTGACCGTTCAACAAAGACCAATATCATGGACTTTGACGCAGGTAACAACACTTACTATACGGTACCAAAGAATACGGGGATTTAATTAACCCTTTCAGGGCCATAGATGCTGCATTTGCTGATTTTGTTTTGTAGCTTGTTGCTGTTGTTGTTGTTGTTGTTGTCGTTGTTGTTGTTGTCGTTGTCGTTGTTGTTGTCGTTGTTGTTTTTTTTGTGTGTGTGCGTGTGTGTGTGTGTGTGTGTGTGTGTGTGTGTGTATGTGTGTGTTTGTGTGTGTGTGTGTGTGTGTGTATGTTTGTAATACTGACAGAAGTGTCTTTAGGCTATTCCCAAAAAGGGGGTATTAACATGTTCTTATGCACAGTAGAATTGTAAATGGGCTGATTTATCAATGCTGTGCTAATATTGTGCCGGAACAACTTAGGGGAAACTGCTGCTTGATATTTTCTCTTCCTTATTTATTATTTTTTTCCTCTACTTCTTTCGTATGCTTGTCACTCTCTTGTGAACTGCTATTTTTGGGGAGCATTGTTAGTCGAAGCAGACTTTGTTCTGTTGAGGCTAGAGAGGTGAGCAGAATAAGGCCTTATTTCCCGTTTGGACTTCTCTGTTGACATCCACCCCTTTGCGCTCATATGACCTTATGCAGTTGGGAGTTCCGTAAAACCTTACTGTGGGTGGTTGGCGGGTGCTCTGTTGTGGTTTGCTTCTTCTTTCCTATCAAACATCTGTCGTCCCCCTTCTTCTTTTTTATGTTTGTTACTCTATTGTTGACATCCACCCCTTTGCGCTCATATGACCATTATGCAGTTGCGAGCGCCGTAAAACCTTACTAAAACTAAACTTAAGTTTGTCTTCAGTACACGGTCTTTTTGTCCAATGCCCTGATTTGGTGCCAGACATTTGATATTTACGCAGATATTTTAGTAATGCAATGCTGCAGGGAAATAATGAACAAAACAGAATACAGGTAAATTTGATGATGATGATGATGATGATGATGATGATGATGATGATGATGATGATGATGATGATGATGATGATGATGATGATGATGATGATCATGATGATGATGATGATGATCATGATGATCATGATCATGATCATGATCATGATGATCATGATCATGATCATGATGATCATGATCATGATGAATAGTCCTCAACACCCGGTCTCCTCTTGCTATCGAACCTCCCTCCCACCCCCACCCCCACCCCCACCCCCCAGGCCTGTCCTACATCATAGCTCAGGATACCGGCCACTGCGAGGTCACGCCCATTATGTATGACGTATTCAACACCAAGACAGTTGACTCCGCCTCCGTTAGGCTGACCACGCCCTCAGAATTTTTCCACTTCGATTCGGGCAACTTCGTTTATTCGGGACAGGTGAGTTGGCAGTGTCTGTTGTGTCAGTCTGTCTGTTTTTCCTCCCACTGTCTTTGTCTGTATCTTTATAATATATCTGTATGTCTTTAATTAAGGGCACCAGAAATGCTATATTCACCTTAACAATGTTAATGGACGATGTATTGAAGCACAGAAAGATCAGTGTGTATGCTTCATAGATTATTCAAAGGCGTTCGATAAAGTTAGACATGATGAGCTATTTAAAATACTGGAAAAAGCTAGACATAGATGGAAAAGATCTAAGAACTATCAGAAATTTGTACTGGGACCAAAAAGCTGCTGTCCGAATTAATGGAGAATACAGTGAATATAAGCAGATTAGGCGAGGAGTGAGGCAAGACCTCTTTAACATGTACAGTGGAACAATCATTAGAAACATAGAAGAATGTCCAGGCCTCAAAGTAAATGGAGAAAATATTAATAACATCAGGTATGCAGATGACACAGTTTTAATAGCAGGCTCCGAAAAGGATATTCAATTGCTTCTAGATACTGTTGTAACAGAAAGTGAACGTAAAGGATTATTGTTGAATGTAAATAAAACAATCATTTGCAAAGGTGAAAAGATCAAACAAGTCCAACAGTTTAAATATTTAGGATATATGATAACATGTGATGCCAAATGTTCCACAGAAATAAGTTTTATTCGTAGTGAGATATCCCTGATCCTCCAATTCCTGTTCAAAGAAATAAATGCAGTCTGTGCCTTTCCAATACAGGACTTTATTTCAGTGCATGTTCCTCCCTCCCTGTCATTTATACTCCCAAGATAGCAGAAGGATTCGACATTTTCTAGTAAATTTCCCTCTACTGTGACCTGCTCCTTTCGTAGTGCATCTATCCTTAGAACTTTTGACCTTCCGGGGTGCTTCCTCAATCCAACAGACTCTGAAAGGCTGTTTAAAATTGCGATCTTTCCTCGCATCTGTTCCTGAGTGTGTGACAGAAGCGCCAAGTCATCTGCAAAATCCAGGTCGTCCAACTGTGTGCATGGGGTCCACTGTATGCCATTTCTTTGTCCTCTGGTGGTTTCCTTCATCAGCCAGTCGATTGCCAAGATAACGTAATAATAACCAACATGCGTAATCCTAATGAGTTAATGGATAACACATTTTAGAAAGAAAAAAAAAGCAAACGCAAAAAAAGGAAACAAGTATCCAATAGCCTGGACATAACATGGGTCTCTTTTTCTTTCTTTTTACTAAATTTTGATGGATAATTTGGCAGGTGCCCTGCTGTGGTTTACTCCTTCTTTCCAGTCAAACACCAATCGTCCTTATCTCTCCTCCTTCTTTCTTGTGTGCGTGTGTGTGTGTTTGTTACCCTCTTGTAACACCTCTAATCATTGGCACTTGTATGACCTAATTTTATTGTTACAAGTGCCGTAACACTCTTACTAGATCAAAACACATTTACTGATTTTTGGTTGTTGTTGTTTTTTTCCCACTGCCGCTTTTGTGTGACTCGCGCAGACGACCATTCGAGGAATTCCCGCGGAGACCTGGATCGGTCACCACAACGACTTTCCCCCTGGTTACAACGGTACATCTCAGTGGCAGTGGTACTTCTCTTCTGTAAGTTATATGTGTGTGTGTGTGTGTGTATGTGTGTGTGTGTGTATGTGTGTGTGTGTGTGTGTGTGTG
>NW_004797819.1:412199-414646 GCF_000002075.1 Aplysia californica
CCAGAAATCTTGACTTACAACAAAAGTGGGCACTGCCCTACCTATTGGAGAAGTTTGGTTTCATTGGTGGGTATATTTGTTTGGTTTTTAGAGAAAACTCTCCTTGTCTTTTAAAAAGACTTAATAAGGATCCAAATACTTTAACTTCGAATTTCTCAAAAAAGCATTTATCGGGATAGCCCTCTTGTGCTTAAAAGCGACCAATTGTACCGCCATTTGTGGTGTAGTCGTCAGGCGCTTCAAAGTTGAGCGCAGAAGACCCGAGTAGTGGGGAGTATTTTCTCGAGTATTTTTGTCCTTCTGTTGGGAAGTTCTTTCCATTTCAGCTCGGATTGGTCCTGACATTCAAGATCGGAGATTACCTCCTAAATGCCCTAAAGGTGTCGATGGGTGCATAAAAACACAAACATTATTTTTTTAAATTAATCATAATTGTGTCCATGGAGGCTACATAGATTTACAATCGAGATAAATTTGGTTTACGACCTGGATCTGTAATTTTCTGTGTAACTTTGTACTGACTGGACGATAGCCTAGCTTAATCGTGATTTTAGAAGATGGACTCTGCCTTTACTTTACAGTCTTTAGTCTAGCCTAGATCTAGTCATGATCTAAAAATAACCCAAATCAAACCGCCTTACATTTTATTTTTCATATGTCTTTAGCAAGTTGTCGTGTCGGTCGTTACACTCTTTTTGTCATACATATTCAAACCTATTTTGCGTACACCAAGTTGTAACAACCGACTATTACTTTGGTTTTTCAACCTGGGTCTAAAATGTTCCATGCAACTTTGTACCGACAAGAAAGCAGCCAAGCCTAGTTCTGATTTTAGAAGCTGGGAACAGCCTTTCAGGACTCTAGTCTAGCCAAGTTGTGATCAAAGAAACTCTATACAGCCTTACGTTTCGTTTTACAAACTTCTTTAGCAAGTTGTCATGTCGGTCGTTACACTATTATTGTTAGGCATACTTTACTTTACTTTTCCGATCCAGCGGCCATTTGGGTTCTAGCCCTTCGGTCTGTCGATATTGCAAAGAATTTGCAGCTTTTAATCAGCATTGTTAGGCATAAATCGGCTGTATTGTATGTACGTCTAGTTGTAACAACCAAGCATTAATTTACATTTTCAACCAGCATCTACAATTTTTTCCACGCAACTTTGTACTGACTTGACAGTAGCCAAGCCTAGTCGTGGTTTAGGAAGCTGGAAACATCCTTTCAGACTGTACCCTTGCCTTATTGTGTCTGAGAAACTCGAAACAGCTTTTTTTTTGTCTTCCAAATTTCTTTAGTAATTTGTGATGTCGGTTGTTGTAGTGTTGTACATAAAATATTTATTTTGTATTCATGTAGGTGTAACAACTGTTAATTTTGTTTTTTCAACCTTGAGTCCTCAATTTTCCATGCAATTTTCTACTGACTAAATTGTGACCAAGACTAGCTGTGATTTAGACGATGGAAACAGCCTATCAGACTTTCGATTTAGCCGCTAGCCTAGTTGTGATCTAAGAAACTAGAAACCGTCTTTTCTTTTTTCTTTCACATTTCTTTGGTATATTGTTATGTCGGTCGTTACACTCTCGGTGTTTGACATAATCTATTATTTTTGTACGTCTAGCTGTTACAACCTGGGTCTGTAATTCTCCATGCAATTTCATATACTGACCAGACTGTAGCTAAGTCTAGTCGTGATTTTAGAAGCTGAAAACAACCTTTCAGACTGTAGTAAGTGATTTAAGAAACTCGAAAAAACAGCCCTTTATTATTTTTTTGTCTTCCAAAATTCTTCAGTGCGTCAAAATCTTCTGTACGTTGTTATGTCGGTCGCTACATTCTCAGTGTTAGACATAATCTACGTATTTTGTGTAGGCCTATAAGCAATTTTGTAACAACATAATCAATTCTGGATATGTTCGTTCACTTCAACAGGTCAGACGCAAGCAGATCCTACTTGGACTGGGGGTGAGTATGATTTAGTATTGTCAGCATTGAAAACCACAGAAACCAGACCATAGACTTATAATCTATCCTAGATCGCGCACGGTCATAAATACGTCGATGTGAGGTCAACCCTTTTATACATTTATTAATACTGGACAATCACCAAAGAGGGGGAAAATAAAATAGAAGCAATACAAACGTGGTTTCTAGGAAACAGGAGTGAATTTCTTGGAAAGAATAGAAATCGATTGAGAATGTATGTGTACTTGAAGAAGCCCACTTGGGCCGTTCGTTGATAAAAACAATTAGGAAGACATAAATTGAAATGCTTTTCCTGGGACATCAGTGCTTTGGGCATTTAGCTCTCACTGGTGAATTTGAAATCAAACGAGGCAGGGGTAGACCCAGAGCAACTAATTTGTAAAGTTTAAAACACCTCTATCTTTCTCTGTCTCTCCCACCTTACTCCCTGTCCCAGCTTACTCTCTCTCTCTCTCTCTCTC
>NW_004797819.1:416327-417356 GCF_000002075.1 Aplysia californica
TGTTGTTGTTGTTGTTGTTGTTGTTGTTGTTGTTGTTGTTGTTGTTGTTGTTGCTGTTTTGTGGTTCATGATGTTGGTAATGACGATTTCCCATTTTTTAAAATAAATATCTCCACCTATACATACAAGCTGTGGGATTAGTTATACTTGTCTCTCCCCATGCTAACCTTCATTGAGATTTTCAGCATTCATAAATACGTATTTACCATTCGAGTCGCATCGTGGTAAAATCACGTGCTCGTCAAAATATTGAAATCTAAAAACGTACATTTTTCGGCCCGCTGAGACATTTTTTAAAGAGATTTCTTTGTTTTGGGTTCAACATCTTTCGCGCCCATTTAAAAACACATTTCTAAGTGGGAATTTTACTTAAAACGATGAACAAAGACTCAAAAACATAAGCTTGCACTTTCCAATTAGGACACTCAAGCTTTTTTGAAAGTCCTCAAAAAAAAAATTGTTCTTGCTAATTTTGCCTCTGACACCAGGTGACCCCAACCTGCTTCAATCGCAGATATCTCGATTTCTAATACAAGATAGATGAGTATTTTTTTTATTATCGAAGTCAAGACAAATAAACAACTCCATACGTCCAAAAATTGACGAGCGTCTGATTCCACCGTGTCGTGACCAAAATGTTTTCTTGCTCTGATGCAAGAAGGTAGCATATCTACCGAGCAACATACCAGAACCTGATATATAAATGTTTATTCTGTCCCCGTCGTTTTCTGCACGAAAAATTCTAAAATTATGCAAACTGAGCCCAAAATGTGAAATTATGCGATTCTGTTAATTTTGACAAAGAAAAATAATCAGAAATTATGCAAAAAACCCCATCAAATTTTGCTAAATTATGCGGGGTGCATAAAACCACGGGGACAGCAATGTAATATAATCATAAAACTATTATTTACTTATGTTGAAAGTCTGATGCTTGTCGACAGTTACATGTAATCATAATTGTCCATTTATGGAGCCATGTTGAATACTTGCTGCAATAAGTGTAATAAGAGACACCCACTCCCCCCC
>NW_004797819.1:423285-426630 GCF_000002075.1 Aplysia californica
GTCAGATGCACTTACAACGCACTGGGAAGGAAGGAGAAGAGGAAGATACCCCAAAGTAGGTGTCGCATCCGGATCCCAGAGGGTTGGGGTCCTTGTGCGACACTCCGCCTTTGAAGGGGTTGCACCTTCTGCAGAAGAAGCAGTGGGTCTATTTATATCCCCCCGACCCACTGGGGGTTGTGTTGTTACTTAACAAACATTAAAAAAGAGGTCCACAAAGATATTAGTTGCAAAATTCTAATGGCACAAACTCTCCCTACGCCCTCTCTTAATAATTTGTTAGTGTAGTCTCTGGACTTATCGTCCACAGACATTCGAGGGATCTGTAGGCCTCTACATCTCAATAAAGAGAACAACAAATTCTTTCGACCAAGTCACCATAGGCTTACTGTACACTGTACGGTGACAGTGCAGTAGTAGATAGTAGACATCTAGCCTAGTGTGCAGTGTGTAGTCCCAGCAGCTTTGACGTCAGATGCACTTACAACGCACTGGGTGACCTTGATACCTAACTTTAGATTGAAAATAGACAATTGGAAAACAAAATTTGTTCAAGTTTTAAAATATGGCATCAAATCAGGTTCCACGTGAGCCACTTTGCTTATTTTGATACGCCGATTTCAAAAATGAAATCAGTTTTTAGCTGCGATACGGCGATAATTATTTTGAAAATTCTGCACGCAAAGTTTAATCCCGCGCGGCGGCAAACATGAAAGGAATTTTGCGTCACAGCCTCCCACGTGTCACTTCACGCTGAGGAAGGGGGGGGGGGTATATTATAAGATCAGTTAAAAGAGACTGTTGTCTGTCCTCTTCATGATAGGAAAATACAGTGGAAACCGGCTATAACAGGGATGGTGGGAGTAGAGAAAATGTCCTGTTATATCCGATCCCTGTTAAATCAGAAATGCAAGGAAAGTAAGCATTTGTGGACTAATCCAGCTGTACTTATTCATGGGTAGTTTCCCTTGCCACAAGTACCCACCAACAGAGGTTTTGGCACCAATTTTCTCCTTGCCTCCTTACACCACATCGACATCAGAAGAGCTTGGTCCACAGCATCTGCATCGGGTAGTCTCATCTTCTTTCGATCCAGAGCAAACTTTTCATTGGAGTATGCTGCCACTATCTTCTCTCTATCCTTGATAATGGTGTGAATCGACCCTTGTGGAATGTCGAATTGACGACAAATCTCTGCCAGTGGAGATTGCTTTTTGTCAAGAGCCTGGATTATTTCGTATTTTGGTCAATTGAAAGGCATTTTCTCTCTCGCTTGACATCGTTGGTGACACATTACGCGTGCGTGTTGCTAGATCAATGTTTCGGGCTAGATCGAGGTCTGCAGCACACCGCAGCCCTCTCTCGCTTCACACCCTGCATGTGCTTGCAGTGGCATGGCTTGCGTGGGCTTGCTCCATCACTGCGTTACTCTCTCTCTCTCTCTCTCTCTCTCTCTCTCTCTCTCTCTCTCTCTCTCTCTCTCTCTCTTTTTTTTTTTTACTCATAGTTGACGAGCCTTGGTCCCTGCTATAACCGGTTGGGCTCCGATGAGGCCCTGTTATTGCAGATAACTTTTAATAGAGACAAAGAGTAGGAAAAAACGGGGATTTTAAAAATCCCTGTTATTGCCGGATCCCTGTTATTGCCGGATCCCTGTTATTGCCGGATCCCTGTTATTACCGGGCCTGTTATATATGGTTTCCACTGTACTACAAGATGCAATCTTGGTAGAATCTATATAAAATACTTCTTTTTGTGATCTATATAAAATACTTCTGTTTGTGATCTATATAAAATACTTCTGTTTGTGATCTATATAAAATACTTCTTTTTGTGATCTATATAAAATACTTCTTTTTGTGATCTATATAAAATACTTCTTTTTGTGATCTTCTAAATCCAGCAAGAAAAATGGTCAACCGCGAGTTATTTTGTTAATTTGGACACGCTGGTTCCGAATTTGATATTATTTTTACGATTAGACATAGTTTTAAATGTTTATTTTTAAATCTTTTTGTCGGGCCGCGGGTGTATCGATACCAGCATCAATACCATCACGACGAGGTATTCGCTTAGGGCAGTCGCTGTTCCCCGGACACATTGTTTCCTGTTTTTAAAAATAGAGTCGCTGTTCCCCGGTGCTCCGAGAGGTCATAGTGCTGTACTGTGATGGACGGAGCGAATGTGTCACGTGGGCGGGGTGTGGTACGTTCCCATTGTGCGCAAGCAGACGGAACGCACCACAGGGTGTGGTGGGGTGGGGGACAACACAGCGGGCGAGTTAGCCTAGAGAACTTTTGATCGCCAACGCCGAGCTGTCAATATCGCTAGCGTTTGAGAAAGAAACCTGATTCGACTTTTGATCAAGTAAGGTCGTGTTGAACCAAATCATCCTCAGGGGAGATTACCAAAAAAATAAACCGAAAACCAGACTCATAGATTAGGCCTACTTTACTATTTTCCTTGAATTTATTACTGGGTCCCTTATAACGAGAATCTTGCTATAACGGACATTTGACACCGCCCCCCCCCCTCTTGTTATAACAGGATTCCACAGTATCGTATTTGTCATCTTGTGTGCGGGGAAAGCTGACACACAGGTGAAAGAAAGGCAACAATGTTTTCGGTCAACCCCAACCACCACGGGTTTTTTTTCGAAGGTCATCCGGTTTGTCGAGATTTGTTTTTATTTGTTCATTGTATGTCTACAAAACGATTAAAAAATCTAGCGGTACTTTTTAACGAGCTTGGTGTTGTGCAAAAGGCTCCAAACAGGTTAGAGGACACGCTTTGTCTTTTGGGGTTTTTTTTGTCTTTTTATTTCAAATTTGGCAGAGGCCAATGCAATCATTTTGCCAGGGAGACAGCCTAATGGCTGGAACACAGACTGCAACATTGTACTAAGAGGCAAGTGTATGATTTGTAAGCCGAGGAGACCGATAGGGCTCAGAGTGCAAGGAACGTAGTTTCTTATAGGTCATTTGCTCGCCTATGGCAGCAACTTTTTCCTTTCATCACAAACCTCAAGCCTGCGAAAGACTTATGTTGGTACTGTCAGCAGAGGTCTGTTCAGCAGCAGTGATGTGCGAATTTCCCTTAGAGAAAAAAGTCCAGCTGCTCGAGAAATGCTCCGTCGCTTAGAGGACGCTACAGCAGAAAGATCCCTCTACAACTCAGCAATAGAGGACGCTAGAAGAGATATGCCCCTTGACATGCTTTAGAAGGTAAAAGACTGTGAATTCATCAATGTGTGCGAGGGTGTCTGGGTAAGCTTTGTGGGATTGTCTTTACTCTTTAAGGATGTACTGGAGAGAGAGAGAGAGGGAGAGAGAGAGAGAGAGAGAG
>NW_004797819.1:428138-432690 GCF_000002075.1 Aplysia californica
CGTCAGCTAGCCAAGTCCTGCAACTTCGGAGACACACAGTTGCAAGACCGCTTAATAAGAGATCAGGTGGTGATAGGAGTGAGAGAAGAAAGATTAACGTCGGTCGCCTGATGAAATCGTGAATTCCACACGAAGCAAATTATACAGGAGAGGGAAAAACTGATTTTCTCCGTCATTTGGCGTCTAATACAGTGGAAACCACATACAACAGGCCCGGTAATAATAGGGATCCGGTAATAACAGGGATTTTTTAAATCCCCGTTTTTGCCCACTCTTTGTCTCTATTAAAAGTTATCGGCAATAACAGGGCCTCATCAGAGCTCAACCGGTTATAGCAGGGACAAAGGCTCGTTAACAATGTGTAAAAAGTAAGACAGAGAGAGAGGGGGAGAGAGAGAGGGAGAGAGAGAGAGAGAGAGAGAGAGAGAGAGAGAGAGAGAGAGAGAGAGAGAGAGAGAGAGAGAGAGAGAGAGAGAGAGAGATTGCAAGCACACGCAGCGCGTGAAGCGAGAGAGGGCTGCGGTGTGCTGCAGACCTCGATCTAGCCCGAAACCTACACGTAACAACACGCACGCGTAATGTGTCACCAACGATGTCAAGCGCAAGAGAAAATGCCTTTTAATTGACAAAAATACGAAATAATCCAGGCTGTTGACAAAAAGCAAGCTCCACTGGCAGAGATTTGTCGTCAGTTCGACATTCCACTAGGGTCGATTCACATCATTATCAAGGATAGAGAGAAGATAGTGGTAGCATACTCCAATGGAAAGTTTGCTCAGGATCGAAAGAAGATGAGACTACCCGATGCAGATGCTGACGACCAAGCTCTTCTGGTATGGTCGGAGGCAAGGAGAAAGTTGGTTCTAAAACCCCTGCTCGTGGGTACTTGTGGCGAGGGAAACTACCCATGAATAAGTACAGCTGGATTGGTCGACAAATGCTTACTTTCCTTGCATTTCTGATTTAACAGGGATCGGATATAACAGGACATTTTCTCTACTCCCACCATCCCTGCTATATCAGGTTTCCACTGTATATACACTAAATGGATAAATCTAATCAGTTACCTTTTAGAAATAATACTGTAGTACATTTTTTGCCGTAGATGGTCATTTTTACGAAAAAGTGTGGGATTCACGATTTTCATATTCGAATCTCGCCTGATGCGGTCGTGAATTCCACACAGGTGTGGAATTAACGATTTCATCAGTAGGCTTTTGGGAACACGGTGTTGTATTCACGCTTATTAGGCAGTGTGTTTTCTCTTATTTGAGGCCCTGGTATGTTTAAAAATATATGAAAGCACGAAATACTGTTGTAAGAAAGATTTTAAAAGACCAATTTAAAACTGATAATGAAATTACAGACTGAGTGAGGCAGAAAGCTATTCATTATTTTACCACTATAAACATCTCTCATTCTTACATGAATGTGATATTGCATGTAATCTATGAAATCATATTCCTTCATTTGCGTGCTTTCTCTCTTTCTATCCTTCTTTGTCCAATTGTAAGTAAGTGTATTTACTTTTGGGGAGGGGGTGGTGGATGGTTTGAGAACTTGATTTATGTCAAAATTCTATACCCTCTGAATGACTGAATGATCATCTTTCATTATCTTACCCTTTTTGTCTCTCAGATTCTAAAATTACTTTTTACCGTTAATAAGTAGAATGATACAGTGGTGGGAAACTGTTTGTTAAGTTTTTCTGGTCTTTGGACTTTAGAAGACTCAACCACTCTTCGTTAGAGTTCAGTCTGAAAAGAATTTCTCCTTATGTATACCAGAGGCTTCCTATTGCATTAACAGTTTGGTCTTCTTTTTGTCTACCCGACCTGACAGTTTTGTGAACTGCAATTTTGGCAAAACCATGGAGGTTCGTTTCTATAATTATAAAAATTGCAGTTCTGAAAATGTCTTTTATTTAAAGCCGCCGCTCAATGACGCCGTGCATACTTTCTACTTGCAGATGTGTGAGGCCTCTAATAAGATTTTGTATTCAATTTCGGTGTTTGCTTTAGTGGAGAGGGCACCTACGACATTAGAAATAGATGCAATTTTGTGCTCTCACACACACACACACACACACACACACACACACACACACACACACACACACAGACCCGTAGCTGTATAATAATGAATATATTGTTATAACCTTCTATGCATTTGTCCATCAAACAACTTGTGAATTCATTTGCAATCAAACAACCTTGTGCCTTTTGTCATAAGTAATAGATGACACCAAACGAGGTCGCATTGAAGATTATGTGCATATTTCTGTAGCAAGAGCTGGATGAATTAATAGACAATGACAAAAGTACACCCTGAAGATTCAGGCAAATCATCACAAGGTCTTCTTGCCTAAGAACAAAGGTTTTATCCATTGCGTGCCCTTTCTTTGTCATGTTCTTTACTGACATGTGAGATTCTCACCTAGTCTGGCTGACGCTGTCAAGACTCAAAACTCACGCACAATTCACATTGATCTCTTTTTGACTCATAGATCGACATGTTCTTTTCATCTAGCACATATTTGAGTAGCCTGACATACAAGGCAGATTGTCCCTGACCAGTGCAAGCGGTTTCAAGATCCGACAGATTACAGAATCAGGGATCAAGATACAGTTTTCCAGAGCTTTGCTGGCAATAGTGAGTGGGAACCTTCAGAAGCATGTCCGCAGATGGGAAACAGAAACTCCTTGGCTTGCACGTCCCTTGTGAATTGTTTGGTGGTGCAGCTGGGCTGCGCTCTTCTAAAGCACTCTTTACAAAGTTCTGGAGGATCCAGGTTGTCATCAACAAGTGTCTGAGGAAGATCCTCAGGATCAGATGGACAGACAGAGTCACCAATGAGGAAGTAATGACCAGAAAATTTTCAGACAGAAGAAAGCAGTGAAGATGGATTGGACTGAGCATACCTTTTGGAAATCAGGCAGCTACATAACAAAAACGTTTTAATTTTGAGTCAACAGCTTAAACGATCAAGGGAAAACCATGTGAAACCTGTAGAAAAGTCGCAGAGAATGATGAACAGAAAAGTGGAAAGACATTTGAAAAATATGAAGAAGTTAGCCCAGGGTAGGGAATAGTGGAAAGTGTTTGTCCGTACGGGGTGAGCCAGGAGATGATGAAACTGGCATGGGCTCCTCTAGAGCAGTTTACTATGGGTGAGCGCGGTCATAGATATCAACTTCCTGCAAACTTTGATATTCTGGTCATTCTGTTTCAGATTTTTTAAAAACCCAAGTGTGCATCTTTCAGCTTGGTGTATCGCCTTTGCTTAAATTGTACTTTTTTGTGTTGAGAATACCGTTTACATAGGACTTTCTGTCTCCCCGTGTCAAAGTCCAAACAAAGACAAACATAGTTGTTCTGTCTTTGTCTTTTAATAGTGAGTAGTCCATTGATTTGGTTGAGCAATCACATCTGGATTTCAGTTCATTAGTTGTTTTTTTAAATCATCCTATCTCTTGATTTGTATTGCTTATTGCTGCCCCCCTCTCTCTCTCTCTCTCTCTCTCTCTCTCTCTCTCTCTCTCTCTCTCTCTCTCTCTCTCTCTCTCTCTCTCTCTCTCTCTCTCTCTTCCTCTCTTACTCTCTCGTAGGTTAAAAAAGCACCTTTGATCTGTTCTTTGAATGATACGTTTTCTTCATTGAAGTCTGGTTCTTCTACTATTTCCGTGCCGTATTTTCTGTAGCTTTCTTTGATGCCCAAAATGGTTCACATTGCTCGGCTTCTCAAAATTCCTTTTCTTGTTAGGGAACTCTGGTGTCAAATCACAGAGCTTCCAATGTCAAACAAGTTTGGGTTGTGATACAACACGGAAATATACTTGTAATTTATACTCGACTACGTCAATTTTTAGATTTTTAAATTAATTCATTTATTTTTTTATTTTTTTGCAAACGGTCAAAATTGTATAACCACTACTAGAAGGGCACACACATAACACATTCGAATTTGATAGTCGTTGTGAAACAATACCCGTCTTGCATCTAGGAAATACACATTTTAATTATGTGACAGAGAGGTTTTCCCGCAAAACGCATACAGTAGACATAATCAATTATAATCTTTGGCCTGGAAACCCTGAATACTGACCGACCATTGTGTTTGCTCAACGCAGTCGCACTTATTTCAATGGTCTAAAGAGGCGTTCACGGCGTAAACGGTCAGCCCCGCGAGTCATAAACCGACTGATGAGATCGTGACTTCCACACAGGTGTGAGATTCACGGTTTCATCAGGCGACTTTGAGTACACGGTGTTTATTCACGATTTTCTGATTACGTCAGATTACAGGTTTACGTTGAGATGATCAAAAAATAGTTTTACAGGGACATGTATCTCACCGAGCACTATCAAAAAATGCAAAAAAACGATTTTCAAAAATTTGTGGAATTCACGGTTTTATCAGGCGACCGACGTTAAGAGAAAAGTTTTTGGAAGACAAAAATCTCACCCTAACAAGGTGTCTAGATATAGGACGAGCATATGAGTCATCTAGGACACAGTCGCATACAATGAGCCAAAGTACTGGAAAAGAAGT
>NW_004797819.1:432790-436598 GCF_000002075.1 Aplysia californica
TCCGCAATCTTCATTTAGTTTTAGATCTAGAATCTAGATCTAGAATCTAGATCTACAGTCTAGATCTAGGCTAGCCTCGAAACTAGATCAATGATTTATATCTGTCTGTCTAGATCTAGACCTAGGCCATAGATCTAGAAGAACCTAGTTCTACCCTGAGCCAAGAGGGTGCTGAAAGTTTCCGAAATCACAAAAGAGTTCCCCTACCGGGTCTGTATACTTTGTGACTTTTTTCCCGGTTACCGGGTCTGTATACACTCCCTTTTTAGAATCACGATCAGGTGACGCGGCAGACATCCTCCTTGCGAGGTCCAACAAGTCAAACAATATGGCTGTTACTATAAATATAATATCGGCAAATGGCATTTAGTTATCGTAGCCGTCGTTCTCTAGCTAGTCACTTGTCTAGTAAAATGTAGGCCTAGGCTTTGACCTTGAAATCTATTATAAAGTAGAATCTAGAACTAGTCTAGATTCTAGATCTAGATTATATATCTAGATCTAAAAGTTTTCAAGAACAAGGCCACACTTATTATATATTCTCACCCCTAATAGTGGCCCGCTATTCTCACCCCCCCCCCTGGACATTGACTGCGGTGTTAGTCTATATTTTAATGTTGTAATAGTTCAGCCTGCTTCAAGCGTTTTCCATGAGAATAAGGAGCACTTTTATAGAATTAAAGTTGGGGTATCATGTATGGGATGGAAATTTACCGTTTACGATATATATATGAAAATACGATGCAGACTTATATAACAGATTATAATCTATACTATAAATGATCATCGTAACCTGATCTTTGCTTAATAAAATTAAATCTTTTATGAACAACAAATAGAATAATAATAATATAAGAACATTTTTCGCGTCTCCAGTAAAAAAAATTTATGTCTCACTGCCGACGCTTCTGCGCGGATGTGGGGCCGGCCGGACCATTCGTTGTTTACACACTTAATGATGGCAGGCCTCTCTTCCTGCACAAAATAAATTATGGTTCAAGGAACAGAGAGCGTGTACGAACGTTGCAACGAGACTAATTATGCTCTTGCACTCTTGCAACACGACGATAGAAGGGTTGTAAATTATTCCGAACAAATGGGCGAGGGCATTTTGAAAGTTTTTAAACTAGTTTAAAAATAGTAATTATAATTTAGTAAGCTATCCAAGCTCTTTTCTTCACTTTCATTTGTTTTCTTTTTTTTCTTTTTTTTTTCCTTGCCTCTCCTTTCCCTTTCTCCTTGAACATTTGGAGTTTGCAGCCAAGAAAGAGCTACAGGGCCAAATGAAATTCTCCGGGCCAGATGCATCCAAAAGAGCCAAATTTCTGGGATTTTGCTCCAAACTGACAACCCTTATTGTGACGTGATACTGTCTGTGGAGCATCAGCTCTGACCTGGCATCTCCGTTCCGGTAACCTCAGCCCTGATATCCCTCTAGGGTAATTTTCGGTAAAACGAGGGGGTGAGAATAGTGAGACATGGCACCCCGGGTGAGAATAACTACTTCCTTTCAAGAAAATCTCTGGCTTAGTAGCTAAGCATCAAATTATGGGAAAATGCAGATATGGACAAGACCCTCTGAAATCCCCCCTGCATTTTAAAATTTATTTTTGATACTGACTTAAAAAAACTGACCTTATTCGTCCTCCGACGGCTATGAAGTGGTCAAGGAGCTGACTTCTGGTAGTGGATGTGACGTGAAACAGGAGTGATTCTATAAAAATATCCCCCCCCCCCCCTCCCACTTTTCCCCTTCCTATGAGGAATTGTGGTGAGTGCAAAATAACAATGAATGAGTACAGATGTGATGCAAAACAGAAAGGAACAGTAAACAGTAGGTGGTCTAGAAATGTAGTAGTCGAGTCCGAACCACACCCAAATTCTTCAAATCTGAGATGAACACTTTTCCTCTCTTTGACAATGGGTAGATGTCTTTAACAGGTTTAAGCTATACATTTTGAACAGGTTAAGGGGAGGAGCAGTGGAATTAATCTAGACCTTTCGACTCATGATTGTTTAACTCCTATAGTACATTTTAAAGGGTAATTATCACTTAAAATCAGGTTCTGGAAAAAGGAAAACCAATACTTCTGGTATTCTTGACCTGACTCTTGAAACATGTATGAACAATACTTTTTTTTGGTCTACATTATTTTGTCAAGTTTGAGACTCATTGAATCAGATCTGCAAAGACATTTAAATTCAATTAATTTTTCATACTCTGTCAAATTGAAATAGTGACCTGGGAAAGGGTTTGTCATGTTTGCCAATCAAATCAGTGTACACTCTTTGAATACAACATATATGGTTTATCTTTTTCTAAACAAGTTTGCTTTTCATCAAGGGTTTTAATGCCTCCCTCAGTCAACTTGTATGTTCTTTTTCTGTAAATGATGTGATTAAAATTTGAATTCCGTTGATTTAAAACTTCATATTACTATCGATCTGATCATATAATTCTGTTTGCTTTTAAAATGCTCGTCTTATTTCTGAAATCCTGGTGGTGACCGAGGTGTTGGAAGTAGTTCTTCATTTATTTCTGTCTGCTTCCGGTCAGTTTTCTACCCGTTCTGAAGATAGAGATGTTTGTAGTCTGATGGGTTTTTTTATGTCTGGTTATGACGTTACGAAATTTTTACGTTCTTTTGAAAATTATATCTGGCTGGAGGGTAGCTTTGTGAAAACTTCTTTCTTGTGTAAGTATAATGATTATGATGCGTTTTATTAAGCGCTTTCAGCGGCCAGAATTTTATTTTACTTTTACCTCCCATTTCTTACCCTCAGACAACTTGACCTCAGGGGTAATGGATTGGTTTTCGTACACGTACTTCTGGCTGTTTATCCTACTGGAGTGTTACAGCTTCCCCAGGTTCTCTTGCCTTCTGGCACACTGTTTTTCAGCAGTTTGTTGGGGGATGTTTCTGGGAGGGTCTATTTCTTTTCTATCACTGTGTTGTTTTTTAAAAATCTCTCTTGGTGGGTGGTTGGCGGGTGCTCTGGTGTGGTTTGCTTCTTCTTTCCTATCAAACATCTATCGTCCTTATCTCCCCTCCTTTTTTATGTTTGTTACTCTCAACACCTCTAATCTTCTGGCGCTCATATGACCTTATGCAGTTGCGAGTGCTGTAAAACCTCTACTAAAACAAACATAATCTCTCTTGCCCTTTCCCATGCCCAGCTCCAATCGGTCTTGATCATGTCTACGGGCCCAACTTTATTAATTCAAATATTCTCTAAAACTCAAGCTAAGCTGTATGTTCTTCACGAGCCTGTAATGGCGATCAGGAAGGGACCGGTCGCCTGAAGCTCTTGTGAAATAGTTCGAGCAAAGAGCTTTGATTGGAAAGGATACTGTGATACGACTTTAAGTTGTCACCCTAACCTGTATCTACTAATTATAATGGTTGGAAGGTTCCACTGGTCGATCATACTTGAACTTTTCTTTCCCACTGTTGTTTCTATAGATCTTGGTTTTTCTTGTTGTACAAGATGACTGTCATTGTGTCTATATTATATGTATATATGTCTCTTTTCTCAATTTCTCAAACTAGAACTAAACCAAACTTAACCTGTGTTCATTGTTTTAGTGTATTTCCTGACGTAATGTGTCCGTCATTAAAATTGTGCTGTCTTCATGCCCTTCTCTTCTCTCCTTGTTGTGCTGTTTATTCTGCCGTTCTTCATCTGGGGGGATTTATAGCGCCGCCAGGTTTGAAACTACCTTTAAAGCTTTTAAAGCGTGGCTTTCTTCTTTGCTCTGTGGCATTCCATTGGTATTACATTTTTTCTTTCTTTTTTTTTTTTGGTG
>NW_004797819.1:436698-441651 GCF_000002075.1 Aplysia californica
AGAGAGAGAGAGAGAGAGAGAGAGAGAGAGAGAGAGACTAGTGAGAGAGAGAGAAAGAGGATTACTATAGGAGCTGTGCGCTTCATATGTTCTTTGTATTATTGTACAGCGCATTGAGCACTTCCTTGTGAAAATGCGCTATATAAATTCAATTATTATTAAAAGTAGTAGTAGTAGTAGTAGTAGTAGTAGTAGTAGTAGTAGTAGTAGTAGTAGTAGTAGTAGTAGTAGTAGTAGTAGTAGTAGTAGTAGTAGTAGTAATAGTAGGCACAGAGGTCGAAGTATTAGTCGTAACAGTAGTAGTAGTAGTAGTAGTAGTAGTAGTAGTAGTAGTAGTAGTAGTAGTAGTAGTAGTAGTAGTAGTAGTAGTAGTAGTAGTAGTAGTCGTAGTAGTAGTCGTAGAAGTAGTCGTAGCAGTAGTAGCCACAGTTGTATAGTACTAGTAGTAGTGTCGGTAGTAGTCGTAGTAATCGCAGTAGCCATATTCGTAGTAGTATTAATTTGTAACATTTGTAGTAGTTGTCGTAGTAGTCGTTGCATTAGTCATAGTCATTATAGTAGTAGTAGTCGTAATAGTAGTCGTAATAGTAGCCGTAATAGTAGTCGTAATAGTAGTCGTAATAGTAGTTGTCTTTAAGTGGAGTTGTAGCTGTCATAGAAAACATAGTCGTCAGGGGTGAAGGCTGACTTGTTTGACTGGGTAATCAAAGTGAAACGGGGCCAGATATGGCCTGTAGATATCACACAAGAATCTTACTCGAGACGGCGACTCTGAGTTGTGAATGAAAACAAATCCAGAATTCATATTGTATGTTCAACCATCAAAATAATCGGGAAAGTATCTTATCAAATATCAATTCCAACTAAAATTAAATTTAACTTTAGATGTGAATACACAAACACAAAGCAAAGAAGTAGAGATGTCAGTACTAGATCTATATGTTATAGATCTACCCGTGAGTCTAACTCTTTGGTAGAACATGACAATTATCCTTTTTTTAAATTTCACATTTGGCTGTTTTTGTCTAGCCTTTCTCGGCCAGGAGCAGGTGTCATAATCGAGGTCACGATCTGGTGTCATAATCGAGGTCACGATCTGATTATAGGACGGTAAAAAAGTAGAGGAAAAAAACAAGCATTTGCAGCAGTCAAGAGATTACATGTATTAGGAGTTAGTTCCCCTCACATTTGTGAGGTAGACTCGACCAGTGTTAGTTAGCTTACATAATCAGGGCTTGGGATAGCTTATAACTGTGGCCCCAAAGGGGTGAACAGGGTATATGTGGCAATGAAACAGTTTTGACTGCTAAATGCACATGTTCCCTTCAACTCTATTGGTAGACTCTTCCAGCCTCACTTTAAAATTACTTAATCATAGCTTGCGACTGCTTATGGAGTGGCCCGAGAGGGGTGAGCAGGCTATTTCTGTGGCCGTGAAACCGTTTTTAATGTTAAGTATACTGTTCATTGTTGATAATGAACGTCTTTCTACATTTAATTTATGAGGTTTACGTTTATGTGTGAATTTGACAGCGACAATGTTTCAAAATTAGGAAGGGAAGCAGCGATTATTTGATTGTATATAGACGCTTCGCCACTGAGAGTCGTCGTAATTATTTTTACCTGACCATGAAGGAATAGACTCTAAAGGTCGAAAGCTGATATTTGCTACCAAGCTTAGTCTTTCTCTATGTAGTCGCCTCCCACAGTTATATATTTTTACCATTGATGTATGACCTTGAAAAGACCTTGAGAATAGAGGACCCCTCTTTTTGTCAGGAAACCAGCCCTCTAACTCTAATGCCCACGAATCTGCATTTGAATTTTTACACCAAAACTTCATCCCAGCATAGGATGGGCAATCAGTTCCATATGCGGCAAGCATATTCGTAAAAATATCCCGCTGTTGCTTGCCTTGCAAGAACAAAAACTTCACTACTGCCGCCCTGTGCTCAATTTTCCTCATTTGTATGTTGAAACTGGAGAACAACATACCCCCATTCACGTACAGTGCGCTGGTGGTAAAATCAGTTATTGAAAATTCCCCAAAATTTACATGCATTCTAGGAAGATGATTGTTGACTTTCACCCCAAATTTCAGCCTTCTACCTTTATTCCTTCATGGTCAGTTAAAAAACCTTTGGTATGCCCCTCGTATATAGTAGTAGTAGTAGTCGTAGTACAGACTTCCACATAAGTTAAGGACCTCTAGCAAACACTCTGAGTGGTCTTCTTGGGTCGACCTGCACGTGGGCGTTCTTGGACTGACCCAGTGGCTTGATGGCGCTGCCTCAGGCGGAAAATGACAGAGTGTGACACTGCAAGCCTTCTGGCAACTTCTCGGGCTCCAACTCCATCCTGCAGCCATGCCATAGCTCTGGCACTATTAAAGTCTCTCAGCTTTCGTCTTGGTGGTATGTTGATGGGCTACTTGATTTTGCGCAAACGGCGGCTTATATTGCCACCAAAGTGAGCACAATTCGAGATCGTACGTCCGTCTAAAACGTGCACCAGACATTTTAACTGAGGAATGTCCGTGGTGTCGCACGCAAGTCGATAAAAAACAGCAAATTTGGATAAAATTCCCCGAGGATTTCCTTACTGCACGTGATGGTTTTAATAATAATTGCAGAATTTATATAGCGCATTATATCCATGCTCAAGAGCATGCTCTATGCGCTTTACAACTGTTATTACCCCCGGCAGACCCTCTGAGAACACTCAGAAACATTCTCGGCTTCCGTGGAAGCATACAGTGCAAGCTGCGGATTTCACGCGCTCAAACACTATCAAACTGACAAGATCGTTCGCTGTCTATAGCCGGGTACCCATTCCCACCTGGGTGAAGTGAGGAAAATTCGTGTAAAGTGCCTTTCCCAAGGACACAACGTCGGGCCTCTGACGGGATTCGAACCCACGACCTTACGGTTGCGAGTCCGAGAGCCTAACCACTAGGCCACCGACGCCACCCCTTTAGGGAACAGTGCAGTACGCGTTGGTAACCCATTAACAGTTTCAGAGTAAAACATTTTGAAACATTCCTTGCTGTCTTTTTTTCGGATTTTTTAAAAATAAGGGCTGTCTGTCAAGATGGTCCTCAACTTATGTTGAAGTCTGTAGTAGTAGTAGTAGCAGCAGCAGCAGCAGCAGCAGCAGCAGCAGCAGCAGCAGCAGCAGCAGCAGCAGCAGCAGCAGCAGCAGCAGCAGCAGCAGCAGCAGCAGCAGCAGCAGCAGCAGCAGCAGCAGCAGGAGGAGGAGGAGGAGGAGGAGGAGGAGGAGGAGGAAGAAGAGAGGCAGTATCCCTCAAGTCGATCATGTCTTACATTTTTGCCTGTTGGATTATCGCCAAGCTGCTACCTTTTGGCCTCTCATGTTTTTAAACTTGGGAGATCTTGGGGGAAAAACTGTCTCAGTGAGTGAAAACAGCACTTTGACAGCTCAATATTTCCACAGCTAATTCATTTACCGTCCCTCATTTGTACTAGTCTTATAGGTGGGGTTTTTTCAATAAAAACCAAAAGTATGGGATGTGACTGACATAGGCCATTTCGTGACTGTTGTCTCAGATATTTAGGCCGTTGTGCAAAATGACTTGAGCCATACATTTTTGTTTCGTTTTTCAATCCTGAATGACTTATGCCATTTTGAAAAGAATTGAACTGACATAGAGAGTTAGATCCAAGACTGCGGGTAAGAAACTTGCCCAGGTTTTGGCGTAAGGCTGACTTTGGCTAACATGAATGAGAGACGAATTGGCCAATGTCGGACTTAGGCCAAATTACACGGGAAAATCAATGTCACTTTTCACTAAGGCCAAATGCATTTTTAACATTTTCTTTGAAATGGTTTGGAGTATTTTAATGTTACGTCACTCTATTTCAGCAGATGTCGAGGAGCCCAGTGATGCTCCAGTGGCATGTCGGTCTAAGTCTGACTTTAGCCAAAAAGGTAGCAGATTAAAAAATGGTGTTTTTTTTGGTAAGTGTTTTACTGCGCTCGCCACTACATGCGGCCATAGGAGCGCGCGGGCAACTGTATAAGGTCATAGGAGCGTGCGGGCAAGTGTATAAGGTCATAGGAGCGCGCGGGCAACTGTATAAGGTCATAGGAGCGCGCGGGCAACTGTATAAGGTCATAGGAGCGCGCGGGCAACTGTATAAGGTCATAGGAGCGCGCGGGCAACTGTATAAGGTCATAGGAGCGCGCGGGCAACTGTATAAGGTCATAGGAGCGCGCGGGCAACTGTATAAGGTCATAGGAGCGCGCGGGCAACTGTATAAGGTCATAGGAGCGCGCGGGAAACTGTATAAGGTCATAGGAGCGCGCGGGAAACTGTATAAGGTCATAGGAGCGCGCGGGCAACTGTATAAGGTCATAGGAGCGCGCGGGCAACTGTATAAGGTCATAGGAGAGCGCGGGCAACTGTATAAGCTCATAGGAGCGCGCGGGCAACTGTATAAGCTTATAGGAGCGCGCGGGCAACTGTATAAGGTCATAGGAGCGCGCGGGCAACTGTATAAGCTCATAGGAGCGCGCGGGACACGTTAAACATTTTCAGTCAGTAGGAAATTTTGAATTTTGCCTGGGTGTTACCCTGGCCTACTCGTATCGATTTTAGACCAACAAGGGATCTTTGACGTGCGCAACTTGCACACGGGACCTCCGAGAGTTTTCGCCCTTGTACGAGAAGGCTAGGTGTAGATCTTTCCTACCAGAAGATCAGGGGTGTGGCAGAAAGACAGCTGTAAGAAGGAGCCAAGGAGTAGCAGTAGAAAGGCTGCAGAAAGAGTCAGGAGCCCAGAGGGTGGGGGCAGAAAGTGGAAATGAAAGTAGACGAAAGAATATTGCTAGAGACCAGGAAAGGAGGTGAAAGGAGACAACTTTAGGGAATAAAATGTTTCCCTCGCTACCCGGATTCGAAGCCGAGACCTTCGAATGAAAGGGAACCCCCTT
>NW_004797819.1:441751-447440 GCF_000002075.1 Aplysia californica
CTAAACCCCAAACACTAACCCATAATACAAAAACTTAACAACTAATCCAAAACCCTAACCCCTAACCCCTAACCCCTAAACCCTAGCCCCTAACCCCTAACCCCTAAACCCTAACACATATTCAAAAACACTTAGTAAATAATCCAAAACACTAAACCCTAACCCCTAAACCCCAAACACTAACCCATAATACAAAAACTTAACAACTAGTCCAAAACCCTAACCCCTAATCCTTAAACCCTAAACCCTAAACCCTAATCCCTAAACCCTAAACCCTAACACCTATTCTAAAACACTTAGCAACTAATCAAAAACACTGACCCCTAACCCCTAAACCCCAAACACTAATCCATGATACAAAACCTTAACAACTAGTCCAAAACCCTAACCCCTAACCCTTAAACCCTAAACCCTAACCCCTAAACCCTAAACCCTAACACCTATTCAAAAACACTTAGCAACTAATCCAAAACACTAACCCCTAACCCCTAAACCCCAAACACTAACCCATAATACAAAAACTTAACAACTAATCCAAAACCCTAACCCCTAACCCCTAAACCCTAAACCCTAAACCCTAACCCCTAAACCCTAAACCCTAACACCTATTCAAAAACACTTAGCAACTAATCCAAAACACTAACCCCTAACCCCTAAATCCTAACCCTAACCAAGGGAAGTAACAATCTTGTCACTTGAAGACTTACCGTACCCCTAACCCTAACCTAACCCCTAACCCCTAACCCTAAACCCTAACCCCTAACCCCTAACCCTATCCAAGGGAAGTGACAAACTCGTTACTTGAAGACTTACCGTATTACTGTGATTACTTCCCTTTAGTCACACGGCGACAATCTGTTCTACACATTGTGTTACGACGCGGTGGAATCAGGCGCTCGTCAATTTTTGGATCAAGCAATGTTAACGAGACAGTACAGCTTGGGCCAGACTGCGAATCTGACCAATCCCGTGACAAAAAACAGACAACCTAAATCAGCTTTGTATAGTTTTCCTATATAAATTATCTAGATCATATATAGATCTAGATCTTGACTAGGAGGGAGATAAGCACTGAATTGATCTAGATAGATCTAAACCAAAGAAACATATCTCCAGATGCGAGGATGCCTATCTAGAAACTCTTTGGCACTACTTCTTGAATACAAATGGCAGACTTCATTACAAAGTGAAGTGATTTGCACAAGTTCACCAAAACAAGCAGAGGAAGGCAGGAATATTTCAACATTTGTCAAACAAAGCACATTGGATTTGGAAGTACACTTGCATCAGGAAATAGATTTGGTGAGTTGTAAAGGCTCTTTCTTTCTCTCTCTATTTTTCTCTCTCACGTTCTCTTTCCTCTTCTCCTTCATTGTTGTTAAATAATTTATGAAGCTAGCTAGATCCACTTGTGTTTGATATGGTTATTATTGTTCTCCCCCCCCCCTCTCTCTCTCTCTCTCTCTCTCTCTCTCTCTCTCTCTCTCTCTCTCTCTCCCTATCTCTCTCTGTCTCTATCTATCTCTTTATTTCTCTATTTATTCCTTTTTATTCTTATTTTCCCCACTTTTCTCTTATTTTCCTCGCTCAGGTACGCAGCAAGTGGCCTATAACCAGGCCCTCTCTTGGATCTCTATAAAAACTTGCAACAAATTTTTTTTTAAATTATATCTCTCTGTTTGTAATTGATTTATTTTATAATATTCCTCGCAATAAGCATAATGTGTAAAAAAATAAGTACTGGTATTCTTTCGCAACCCCCCAAAATGTATGTGAACTGCATCTATTCTCGGCAAATGTGCCCCCCCCCCTCCCCTCCCGTAAAAAGCGACCATTATGAGACAGAGTAAAATAGAGGGCTAGGGGTAGGGCCTAGGGGTAGGGTTTGGGTTAGGGTAAGGTTTGGATCTAGGTCTCTTCTTTATTATGTTGTTGGGGTGGTCGCTCGTTACGGAAGGCCTTTCTCCCTTTTATTAATATCTGGTAAATGTGTCCCCCCCCCCCCCCTCTCCCTTTTATTTGGAACCTCAGAGTACACTAACAACTTGGTTTCGTTCACCCACAGAACAATAACAGGCCTAACGCGAGTAGGTTTACCGCCCCAGGCTATAAATAAAACAGCTCTCTTCGCTGACGCTGCATGTAGCACTGGTTGTCACGGACAGGTCGCAAGCTGTACTGTCTGGTTCACATTGCTAGGTCTCCGGTGTCATCTTTAATCTGGTTCATTTGTCTATCTTCCGATAAAAAAGTACACGTCTATCTTTAATAGAAGTCGAGGTATTTGCGATTGAAGAAAGTGGGGTCGTCTGTTTTTTTCGGTAAAATTGGTGAGAAAACGCCTGCCAAAAATGAAAATTCCATAAAAATGTCCAAACGGACAGAAAAATGCCAGTTTCTTCGATTTCATTATTTTGACGAGCGCCTGATTTCACCAAGCTGCCTCACATTTTGTTTTTGCTATAGACATTAAGTTACGGTCGTTACAAGCACCATTGTACGACAAAAAGATCTAGGACTCAACAGGCTTTTCTATTGTTTATAATTATACTTATCACCTGACAGATACACGTAGAATCGGGAGGTCTGTTACATTTAGACGGTGCACACCACGATATAATCCTAAACCTACCTACAACTTATAACCCCAACCTCATCCCCTCAACCCTGAAACTTAAGACTAAAATTACCCTACTACCCTCGTATCTTTAACTCATTCTCTGCCCATTTTTATACCAGCTTTCACCAGTTTTCTCTGTGCATTCCATCGTGAATGATAGGTGTGTATGTTTGAGAAGGATTTTCATATATACTCTTTTCCAAAAGAAACTTGACACATTTTCTTTGAACATAATACTATATTACCTGAAATGCTTTTGATTTGACCAGTACCAGTGTGCTTTGCTATCATACGTTTCGAAAACCACAATTTACGATTACTATGTCCATGTACAGTTTCTTATTGGAAAAATGCACATTTTCTGATTTTTTAAATTTGGACCCTATCACTTCAGGTGGGGCTTGAAGCACCAGGTGTGTATTATGTGCATTAAAATACAGGTTTTCAAATTCAGAAATGCTTCTTCTTTTTAGATGTAAAATTTTGTCCCTGTGTCTGCAATGGTTTATTTTTTATTTAACACAATTCTTTATGTCAAGTTTCTTTTGGAAATGAGTATATATGTAAAATGAAGTAATAAGTATGCAGTGTCATACATTTTTTGAAAGAATAAAATGTTGCATTGAAATGTGTAAAAAAATATTTGGGCAAAGGACATAATAGATATTTGCCAGAGATCACATCCATCACAGGGAAGCTAATAAAAAGACAGACTAAATTTCCTACTTTGAAAATAAATAATGAAATTCATATTTCAAAAAAACATTCCTGCGCTCATAAAATGAATGTTACATTCAATTCCCTGCAAAAAGTGACGATTTTCTTATCAATTTTGTAACATCACTGTGACAATACCAAAAGTTGTAATGAATCAGAATTTGCCCAAGTTACGCTTGCATGTCCAAGTCTAGATTTAGATTTAGATTTCGACCTATGTCATTACCCTCTTGATTTTCACTTCTCTTGGCTTTCTTTCCCTTTCATTTCCCAGCATATCCACTCCCTCCCTTATCTTCAACTATCCTCTTTGCTGTCACTGTAGATTTACATCTACGAATTATGTCTTTTTTTCACACCTCTCACTTTCGATTCAATCACCACCCGAATCGGTATCTAAAGCTAGGGATTCTAGGTCATTGTCATCTCTGTCCTCAAGTTTACTAAACAAAAATCCCCAGGTCTGTTTGGCAAGTTATAGGCCTATGGGGTCATTTGCTACCAGACCCAGAAAGCATAGCTATAACTAGAAATTGGTGGGATCATCTTTCACGTTTTGATTTAAAAAACACACCACACAAAATACTCCCACAATTTCAACTTTCCACCCACTTACGTTGACACTATATTTTGTTGCAGCAAGTTTCTACTTTGGAGATTTGTTTATATCAAAACTTAAAATTATGGATCAAGCATTTATGAACTAAATAAAGTTTGAGTATAGCCTGTGCCGATGTATCAGTAAAGAGCGAAAATGGTGCGGTCGGCATATGGGTAATGGGCAGAGAATGAGTTAACTCTAACCGTAAGCCTAACATCAACCCTAACATGAAATGCTGGTGTTTTTTACATCCCAATAAACAATTCCATCATTTAGGAGACGGGCTCTCGACCCTGCCTGAGAGGGATACAACATCCCAACACATGACTAATACTAATACATCACAAAGACTAATACTAATATATCACAAAGACTAATACTAATACATAACAAAGACTAATACTAATACATCACAAAGACTAATACTAATACATCACAAAGACTAATACTAATACATCACAAAGACTAATACTAATACATCACAAAGACTAATACTAATACATACTCTAGAAAAATTTTCTCCTCCCTCGGGAGTCATGCTCCGGTCTCCTGCTTGCCACAGCGGAACACCTAACCGCTACACCACAGACGCCAGTTCTCCTGTCTCAAGCCACTGAAACTTCTGTACATCATCATGAGCTACAATACCTCAAAACTGAAAACAAGTTTGTAGTAAATGAGTATGGAGAGAAGAAGGAGGGTATGTCATGCTGTTAGTTCATATTAAAGAGAGGTATGGGGATAAAGATTATACTGACAGTGAAACTCATGATTTTGATCTCATTTGGGTAAACAGTAGGTATGGTATGGGATGGGATTAAAGTTCATTTCAACATCTCCCAGGAGGGCCTGTCAATAAAATGTTTACAACAAGCAAGAGATAGTTGGTTGGAAAGCTTCGAAAACTTCCCCGAACATATGAATTGAGCCGTCCTTCGGAAAAAAGAGATAAATAAGATATAAATGTCATTTACTTCTACCTAAGTCATGGTCTCATTATGTCACACTTTGTCCGCATTCTTCAAATGACTGCTAGGTTATTACAATGTTCCTCTGCCTTCTGTCTCATTCTCTCATGTACCTTGGTGCTCTCAGTTACTTGTGTATTCTCAGACAAACATTGGACTCATGACCGTCAAGGATGTACGAGTTCGTGCTGTGAATGTATACTTATAGGGCCCAGTACACTACATTCTCTCTCCATTAATGTATAGCACTCCGCCACTCGGGCTGACCTCTGTCTAGTTTAGCCCAACTCTGCTCATAAACAGCACAGGCTGCCGTTGTCCCAGCCTATGCCTATGATAACTGATTTAACAGTGGTCCAGACTTTAACAAAGCCCCCCCCCCCCAACTTGCCTCTTCTCTAAAGTAAAAAGGGAAAAGAAAAGGATGGTCTTTAAGCTTTAAGAATTGTATGACAGCTTCACTGTAAACATTGGACTTTTTCACCCATATCTCTTCATTCTCAATAAATGGTTTTCCTCAAAGTGACAACAGGCAGATAAAATTGGCCGACCACTGCTATAGGATTAATTTGTGGAATAAGATACTGGCTTTACAAGACCAATACATTGTCATTTCAAAGGAAGTAAGAATTGAAAGAAATTACACTAACAGATTGCCTTTATTACAGGTCACAGGTAGGGAGGGGAGAGAGAGAGAGAGAGAGAGAGAGAGAGAGAGAGAGAGAGAGAGACAGACAGACAGACAGACAGACAGACAGACAGACAGACAGACAGACAGACAGA
>NW_004797819.1:447557-454157 GCF_000002075.1 Aplysia californica
ACTCTGGTGAGTTCGATCTGTCGCTTTGTATTCCTGTTTTTATCCATATATGCCTAGCCTAGGCTACACAAAACGAAATCTGTTTTCTATTTCTACAGTCTGTATTGCCTTTTCTCACCCTTGCCTATAGGGATATATAGATCTGCTATTGCATGCTCTCTTTCTTTCCTCTCCAACTCTTCCCTACCCACAGACCCCATGCAGGGCTATGTAACTAATTAGTAAAATAAGTAAAAATGTATTAACCTTTATTAGGCTAATAATAGATAGCATTTGTATAGCGCATATCCCCGCTCAACAGCAGGCTCTAAGCGCTTTACACTATATTATTACCCCAGCAGACCATAGAACACTCCGAAACATTCTCAGCTTCCCGGGAAGGCTATCTTAAATTAAACTGCTTATGTTGTAAGCTAGATATCTAGATCAACGCATGTAGATCTAGATCTATTTAGGCTAAGGCAGGCATATTTTTATTATGCTGGAAATGGAAACCTATAGATCTAGAATCTAGATCTAGAGTCTTGATGACTTTTTTTTTCTTATGTAACTACTGACACTGTCGACTAGATAATTAGATCTCTAGAATCTAGATCTAGATCTAGGTCTAGATCTAGATAATCTAGATGTAGATCATTCTAGATCTAGTTTTCGGTCTACATTATCAAAACATGTTTTGGTTTTATGCTAGATCGACATTATTTTATAACTTGGCCTAGATCTAGAATTCAATTTTAAAATCTGTTGTCCTGTTTTCATCAACATGTGTAACCTTTTCTGTAGACCAGAAGAGTATAGAATTGTAATTGTAGAGGCATTGTTTACAAATGCAACCTTGGCCAGTTCTCTGATTGCGCTAGGCCTAAGCTGCAGAAAGCTAGGCCTAGGCCCCGCTAGACGCGACGCGCTTCGTTTCGATAAGGCCTAGGCTAGGCCTAGGCTAGACGCGACGCGCTTCGCTGTCGATACCGCGCCTGGTTATTTTTAGCTCGCGTCTCAGCGGTCACGTTCGCAAATGCACTGTTGTCACGGACCGCGAGACCTCGTTTCCTGTCTCTATATTTTAGAGTCTCTGACTCTAGTTTAAAAGGAGGTAACTCTATGCGGTAAACACGAATCATTCTGTTCAACATTGGCTGCAAAAAACACGCATTGTAAGTGGTGCTCTGCGATAAACTGTACAAATTCTAAGAATAAACAGTCCGACCTTTCATTTTTTAGATTTTCAGCCTATCCTGCAAGATAAGAATTATACTGTGCTTTCAATTCTTTATTTGAACTATTGTTTATTTAGATTTAAACTCAATTTGTTTATACTAGATCTAGATCTAGATCTAGATATCTAGATCTAGAATCTAGTAATAAAGAGGGCCCACTATCACTCGGCCAGGAAATAATTAAGAGCCTAACCGAGCCTGAGGCATAGCAAACTGACCAAATCAAAAATAATTCATATCAGTCTTTTTTTTTCTTTGTTTACATATTTGTACAGAGTTATAATTATAATCTACCCCCTTTCCCGCATTTGCACATTTCTTCATACAGGCATTTTTGTGTTAGTGTGTGTTTAAGTATGACAATTCATTTGAAAGCACGTGATTAAATAAACCACAAAAAACCAGATGCAAGGATAATGCAGAATTTGTACAAACAATTCACAAATTGTTTGTTATTTAAAAACCAACAACAGCTAATAGTAATACATGTAATAGATGGAGAAATATCAGCTGAGCAATGCCCAATATAACTGAAGAGGATTTTTGTTTGTTGACTTATTCATGATATACTGGTACTATAGCGCTTGTCACATTGAAAATGGATGTATTATGATCTTTGACATAATAATTTATAGCCATTGTATTTTTATTTGTTTATTGGGCACTTTGAATTTATAATTGTTATATATTGATACCTCATTCAGATGTAAACAATGGGTAGTGAACACCAGGAGACAGGACCTAGAGGGTAAACCAGCAGCTCATCTCAGCAAGAACAATTATTTGTGCTCTGAACATTTCGAAAGTCGTTTCTTTAGTAAAACAGCGACAAAACGACCAGGCCTGGTAAGGGGTGCCATTTCTACAGTTTTCAACGTTCCAAATCCTCCTCCTAAAATCACGGCCAGGTCCTAAACCACGACCACTGCCTGAAACCCAGGAACAGTCACAGCCATCCTCACCACTCCACACCTATGACTTCAACACCAACGTTCCTTGCTCTTCCACTAGTTTTACACAGGAACAAAGAGAGTGCACGCTAAAAAGAAAAAAGCAGAAAGAACGAAAACGTGGCGAATGAGGAAAAGGTTAAAGTTATCCAACGAAGCTAAACAAAACGCTATCACTGCTACCACCAGGGGCGAAGCGTCTATATAATCAAATAATCACTGCTTCCCTTTCTAATTTTGAAACATTGTCGCTGTCAAATTCATCCTTAAACGTAAACCTCATAAATTAAATGTCAAAAGTCAAAAGACGTTCGTAATCAACAAATAAAGTGAGGCTGGAATAGAGTTGAAGGGAACATGTGCATGGCAGTCAAAGCTGTTTCATTGCCACATATACCGTGTTCACCCCTTTGGGGCCACAGTTAAAATCAATCACCAGCCCTGATTAAGTAAGCTAACTAACACTGGTCGAGTCTACCTCACAAATGTGAGGGGAACTAACTCTTAATAATCTCTTGACTGCTGCTTGTGCTTGTTTTTTTTCCTCGACTTTTTACCGTCCTATAATCAGATCGTGACCTCGATTATGACACCAGCTCCTGGCCGCGAAAGGCTAACAAAAACAGCCAAATGTGAAATTTAAAAAATAATAATTGTCATGTTCTACCAAAGAGTTAGACTCACTGGTAGATCTATAACATATAGATCTAGTACTGACATCTCTGCTTCTTTGCTTTATGTTTATGTATTCACATCTAAAGTTAAGTTTAATTTTAGTGGGAACTGATATTTAATAAGATACTTTCCCGATTATTTTGGCAGTTGAACATACAATATGAATTCCGGATTTGTTTTCATTCACAACTCAGAGTCGCCGCCTCGAGTAAGATTCTTGTGTGATATCTACAGGCCATATCTGGTCCCATTTCACTTTGATTACCCTGTCAAACAAGTCAGCCTTCGCCCCTGGCTACCACCACCTCATCAACTGATGACACTTTTGAAAATTTGAAGGAACTTCTAAGTCATTATTTGCCCGAGAGAGCATTGAAGTTTATTATAACTCAAATCCGAGTTTCCAACATTGGAAGCAAGGCTCGAAGATGGACATTTCAAGAGAAAAGCTTTGCTCTGTTGCTGTATCATGCCAGCAAAAAAAGCATATAGTTTACTTTAAAAAATCTTCCATCTGCCAACCCACGCACCCTTTCTTTATCCATGCACAACGTCAACATTCGTCCGGGGATATATGTGAAAACATGCGTTTGTTCAGGATTAAGGTTATGCAGATGAGCCCTCAAGAGAAAATGTGTGACATTGTGTTTGATGAAATGTCACTGAAACATGGAATCAAATAATGACCCAACCATCGACGAAGTTGAAGGTTTTGAGGACTTCGGTGCAACTGGTCGTTCCAAACTTCATGCTGACCATGCTCTTGTATTCATGGAGCGAGGTTTGTCCACAAGTTGAAAGCAACCACAGAATTCTGTGGAAACAACCAATCTCGTACGTGCAGTCCCGTGGTCCAACAAAATCAGCAATCCTCCAGTCAGTCCAACTGAACGTCATTCACAACATCAAACAAATAGGCCTCATTCCAAAAGCATATCCTGAATGCTGCTTCCCAGCGAAGCATCATAGGCCCCTTTATTTCAAGTTCAGGCGAGAGGACGCTGTGATGTGGTGAATCGTGAGACCCTAACTCGTAAATGTCTATGCTGACTTAACAGTACAGTTCATCAAGCACTTGCCCACACCCTGCGCACGTGGTGTTGTTTACCTTCTTACTTTGAAAGTAGGTCGCCGCGCCGTGATCTCGCATCCGCCAGCATTGTTGTCACGGACCGCCCGCCCCGCTTTCCTCTCTCGCTATACAGACTCTCTGATTATATAATGATCGGAACTGTTGTGTGCTAACTTTGTCCAGCTTTGTATAGTATTTGTTTGTAGATTTGATCTGAACGGGACTGTGTCATTGGTACAGTATTTATTGAATTTTTGTCATCATGCAGGACAGTTCTTTTTATATGTATTTACGGTTCGAGTGCTCGTCGATATTTTGTGTGGGTGTGTAGAAAGTAAGAGCTTTTGGTTAAAGTACTGGAGGCCAGGACCAGCAGTTTATTGCTTTTCACTTTCAGTTTGTTTTCTAGCATAACAGTGTTTCTTTTTTTGTGACGATCAAGTCAGTTTCTACTAGTCACAGTAGTTTCCACCAATGTCTGCAGACTCAAACGTACATTTCAATATTTGCAACCACGTGGATTTCCTTCTACAAAACCCCTTTCATAAATTACCTGATGAGGTAGAACGTGTAGTCAACAAACTAGGACCCACCAGCCAAAAGAAATACAAATCCTTCAGTCACAAAACAAGGGAAGAGACACTTTAAAACAGAATTGTTTGAAAAACAAAATGGCTCACTGTTAGTGAAAACAAGAAAGCATTTTTTTGTTTCTATTGTGTTTTATTCGGCGGGGAGGCGACTTGGAATACAACTGGATATAAAGATATCAAACATTTGACTCAGGGTGTTAAAACATACGAATCTTCAAAGACCCACATCGACAGTGCAGTAAAATTTAACTTTTTTGGTTCGGTGAATATTGCAACAGAACTGGACACTGCATACAGGAGAAGCATCTCAAACCATAACGAGCGTGTTAGGACCAACAGACATGTGCTCAGTAAAAGTATTGATTGTCCTAAGTTTTGCGGTTCACACGAGCTTGGCTTGAGAGGACATGATGAATCTGCTACCTCTAGCTGCATATCGGGGAATATTCCTTGACCTTCTTGAAGAAATGTCGTTGCTGGACCCTGCGTTCAGATCACATTTGGAAAATGCTACAGTTGGAAAATATAGCTCAAGAGATACGCAAAACCAATGACTTGATTGCATGTACGCTGTTTATCAAAGTCATTGGAAATGCCAAGTGTCAAACAGCAAATTCGTTTCTGTCGAAGCAGATGAAGCCACAGACAGTTCCCACCAATCCCAGGTCGTGATCATATTGAGATTTGTGAAGGACAATAAACCGGTTGAAAGATTTGTGAAATTCGTCAACATTAACGATAGAAGTGCTGATGGTTTGAGTGCTGTCTTTGTGGCAGCGCTGAAGGAATTTGACGTGAGGGACAAGCTGATAGCGCAGACTTATGACGGTGCAGCGGTAATGAGCGGCAGAATTTCTGGAGTACAAGTCAAAGTGAGAGAACATTTCCCTCATGCGCATTTCATCCATTGCTATGCCCACCAACTTAATCAAAAAAATAATAAGATTTTCGTGATCAGCGACCCAAAATTAGTCAAATTCACGCGAGGAACGCAATTTAATACCGGATTACCAAGTTAAATTATGTTTGTGTGTTTGCTTTTGAATTACCATTCATGATTCGCCCGCCCCTTCACTTTCAAAAGTGAAGGCAAAAAAATGTACCGCGTGGTGTGTGTGTAGTATACTGCCGAGATGTGTTGGAGTCAGCTGAGGACTACACACCATTGTTTCATCTAGCTAGACTGTGCTGTTTATTTTAATTTTTTGTTGTTGTCTACGCACTACCAGTCAGTTTTACTATTGCACTAATGTCCGTGTGGAATAACAAGGAAACTGGGCGCTTTTTCGGTAGTTCCCACCCTGCTTAATTGGACCTAGATCTAGATCTATATCCAGATCTAGATTTAGATCAGAAGGCTAAGTTTGATGCGCAGCGAGCGAGAGATATCAAACCTAAAGGCAAAACATCAAATTGTGGTAAAGTGCCCCCCCCCTCCCCTTGAAACCCTCTCCACATTATTATTTGATTTCTAGCTGCCCCCTACCCCCCCCCACAGAAACCCCCCCTAAATATCCTCTAGGGACAAAAACCGGCGAATATTAATGGGGGGGGGGGGCGATCCAAAAAAGTAAACTACAACAGTTCATCGCACTTTATCGAACGTTGCCAGCATTGTGGAAATATAATATTTGAGTGTGTGTGTGTGTGTGTGTGTGTGTGTGTGTGTGTGTGTGTGTGTGTGTGTGTGTGTGTGTGTGTGTGTGTGTGTGTGTGTGTGTGTGTGTGTGTGTGTGTGTGTGTAGTATAGGGTTTTACGGCGCTCGCAACTGCTAAGGTCATATGAGCGCGCGAAACACAAGTTGTTTACTTTCGCAAAAGTTCACTCCACGACTGGTCAACTAATTGACTTTAAAATGCTAAAATGTTAAGATATTAAAATTCAGTGTAAATATATTTGTGATTTCAAACAACTCTTATAGGTAACAATAAACATTTAGTGTAAATATATTTGTGATTTAAAACAACTCTTATAAGTAACAATAAACATTTAGTGTAAATATATTTGTGATTTCAAACAACTCTTATAGGTAACAATAAACATTTAGTGTAAATATATTTGTGATTTCAAACAACTCTTATAGGTAACAATA
>NW_004797819.1:454257-464840 GCF_000002075.1 Aplysia californica
CGGAGTTATCAATTTTCATTTTGGTTTCCCAGAGCTATCTATTTTTTGTCCAAAGAGCTATGTATTTTTTGTCCAAAGAGCTATGTATTTTTTGTCCAAGAGCTATGTATTTTTTGTCCAAAGAGCTATGTATTTTTTGTCCAAAGAGCTATCCTTTTCATTTTGATTTTCCAGATCTTTATTTTTTATTTTTAGTTTCTCAGAGCTATCCATTTCATTTTGGTTTCCTAGAGCTATCCTTTTCGTTTTTGTTTTAGAGAGCGACCCTTCCATCTTGGATTCCCAGAGCTATCCTTCTAATTTTGATTTCCAAGAGCTATCCTTTTCATTTTGATTTCCCAACCTATCCTTTTCATTTTGATTTCGCAGAGCTATCCTTTTCATTTTGATTTCCCATATCTATATTTTTTTATTTCGGTTTCTCAGAGATATCTATACTGAGTTGCAAAAGTTCTTTCACACCCATTATATTACGATACTTTTCGGTTCAGCGTTAGAATTGTCTTAAAAATTAAAAGTACGACTTGTGTGACTTATGAGACTCCTTGTGCAAGAGCAGACGAAAGAAATCATAAACCGGAAGTAGTCCGAGAACAAAGTGTTGGTATTAATTTCTCTTGGTCTACGTTTAAATCAACCCTTCCTACACACAACATTTGCTTTGAATCACGTAGACAATGTGTAAAAACACCTTACACACTATGAAATTCTGAACTTTTTAACGGTTGGGTACTTTTTTCACCTGTTTTTCAAAATAAAAAACAGACAAATTTTTAAAAAAAAGGTGCTGTGTGTATGATAAATTCTTTGATTGCACTTCCCGCTGTTGCAAGACACGTAGATGTGTGTAGAAGAACCATCTAACGTTTTAACAAACGTTTTAACACCACTAAAACAGTCCAAGACAAGCCTAGGTGAGGCCAACCAAGGGCGACAACTCGACGTCAGAATTGGGTTATTGTCAACACCCATGTACGAAACCCATTCCAACTAAGGGCATAGACTGTCAGGTACTTCGGACTATCTTAAAAAACCATTATTAGACATTTATAAGATCGTGAATTACGTGATTATCGCCCTTTGCGTGGAGGCATTTCTAACCCTGTTTCATCGAACAAATCGCCAAATTTTGGCACAAAAACATTGGCGATGAAACTAAAGACGTTGGTAAAGTGTTCTTTTAAGCAATGGTTAAGTTTTTTAATTCGTTGCATTGATGGAAAAGAAAAAGTGTTTGCAAGAAGAGGATAGAGATTTCCCAAATCTAACGTCCCCCAAGAGGCCCGAATCGGTGGCTGAAATGTGAAGGTATAGGGTGGAATCTCTGCTCTTTATCGTACACATTTGGTTACTTTCCAAAGCAACCTCAAAGGACGACGGTACTTTGACGAAATTCATCGTCACGTTGACCTGCCCTACATGGCACGGACGATGGGATGTGCTAGCGAGACAACGCCAGACCACAAATGGCTACGATCATTGAAAACTCCTTCCAAACTCATCAAATCGTTGTTCTGGACTGGCTTGCAAGACCAACAAGCCTTAACTCGACAGAACACCTGTAAAATAGCCTTGACTGGAAGATTAGAATTATGCCGCACTCCGTATATACTCGTCAGGAACTGAAGACTGCACTTCACAAGGAATGGCAGGGAATTCTTCAGACAACCATAAGGACATTAATTCAGTCAACGAACAGATGTTTTGTATCAGTAATTCAAGCTAGAAGAGGCCACACGCCATACTGAAAAAACTTAGATTTGGATTTTGCAAGTGTCAGTGTGAATGAAATTATCTCCCTTGAATAAAGAAAGAAACTTCTCAATTCTTTTCAAGTCATGTTGGCAGAAAATGAATAAAGATCTCGTGTACCAAATTTTTCTTAGCTATGTAGAGAGGTAAATGAGATATTGTACTTTTAAGGTGGATGGGACAGAACTTTTGCTACTCGGTATATTTCAATTTGTTTTCCCTGAGTTATCCTTTTCGTTTTGATTTCACAGAGCTATCCTTTTCATTTTTGTTTCAGAGAGCGACCCTTTTCATCTTGGATTCCCAGAGCTAACATTTTAATTTAGATTTTCCAGAGCTCTCCTTTTCATTTCTGTTTCCCAGAGGCGATCCTTTTCATTTTGGTCACCAAGAGCAATCCTTTTTATTTTAGTTTCGCAGAGCTATCCTTTTCTCTTTGATTTCCCAGGGCTATCATTTTCATTTTTTTATTTTCAGAGAGCTGTCCTTTTCATTTTGAATTCCAAAAGCTGTCCTTTTCATATTGATTTTCCATATTCTATACTTTTTTATTTCGGTTTCTCAGAGATATCTATTTCATTTTGGTTTCAGAGAGCGCTTCTTTTCATTTTGGTTTCCCAGAGTTATCTTTTTCATTTTAGTTTCCAAGAGCTATCCTTTTCGTTTTGGTTTCAGAGAGCTATCCTTTTCATTTTGGTTTTTCAGAGTTATCTTTTAAAGTTTAGAGTGTTTTATGTCCATTTGCATGCATGTGTGAGTATTTGGTTTTAAAAAAGCTGAGCTTTGCATTGTTCCTGTAACCCCTAACCCTAACCCCTAACCCTAAAGCCTAAACCATAACATCCAAAAAACGCCTAACCCCAAACCCCTAACCCTAACCCCTGACCCCTAACAGCTGACCCTAAAGCCTAAGCCCTAACTCCAAAAAACACCTTTGAATCCTAAACACTAACCCCTCACCCCTAAACCCTAACCCCTAATCGAAAACCCGAACCTTAACCACTAACCCTAAAACCTAAACTCTAACATGTATAACCCATTAACACCTAACACCTAACCCCTAACCCCAACCCTAATCCCTAACCTTAAAGCCTAAACCCTAAGATCCCCTAACCTTTCACCCCTAACCAAGGGAGATAACAAACTTGTCACTTGAGTTTATTAGACCAAGGAGCTTAGAACTGTATACTCCTTGTATTAGACTTACTGTATTACTGTGGTTACTTTCCTTTAATCACTTGGCGAGGAAAGACGACGGTGACCAAACACTCTCCGGTCTCCTGCGTGCCACAGCGAAACACCTAACCGCTACACCACAGACGCCAGTTCTCCTATCTCAAGCCACTGAAACTACTGTACATTATCATGAGCTACAATATCTCAAAACTGAAAACAAGTTTGTAGTAAATGAGCATGGAAAGAAGAAGGAGGGTTAGTCATGCTGTTAGTTCATAGTAATGAGAGGTATGGGATAAAGATCATACTGACAGTGAAACTCATGATTTTGATCTCATTTGGGTAAACAGTAGGTGTGGTATGGGATGGGATTAAAGTTCATTTCAACATCTCCCAGGAGGGCCTGTCAATAAAATGTTTACAACAAGCAAGAGATAGTTGGTTGGAAAGCTTTGAAAACTTCCCCAAACATATGAATTGAGCCGAAAAACGAGATATAAGATATAAATGTCATTTATTTCTACCTAAGTCATGGTCTCATTATGTCACACTTTGTCCGCATTTTTCAAATGACTGCTAGGTTATTACAATGTTCCTCTGCCTTCTGTCTCATTCTCTCATGTACCTTGGTGCTCTCAGTTACTTGTGTATTCTCCATAGATGTACACTATAGGCACTAGATACAGTACGCCCCTCTCTCGCCTTGCTGCGCGATGGCCACATTTGACAGCGGCGTCCGCCATGATTCAGTGGGCGAATTGCGTAAACCTCATAAATTAAATGTAAAAAGACGTTGATAATCACCAAAGAACAGTATGCCTAACATTCAAAACGGTTTCATTGCCACGGAAATAGCCTGATCACTCCTATCGGGCCACTCCATAAGCAGTCGCAAGCTTTGATTTAAATTTAACGCTGGTTGGAATAGATATTTAATGAGATACACGTACTTTCCCGATTATTTTGGCGGTTGAACCAGGGGCTAAAAAGTGGACGTGCACACTTAAGCTATCGCATGCTGAAGATAGTAGATAGTCAAGGGTGTAGTAAATGACAAATGAGACGATGTATAATTTTAGGATCTTTGGTTTGGTGAGGGAGGACCTCGTGCTTTTATTTTCATTCTTTTTACTTGTCGCTTTCATTTCTGGTACTAAATTTGTTTGTTAGCTGAACATCAATTTCGTTCATCCGGTATTGGAATTGAACACTCAAGTAATAACTTTCAGTACTCCACTACAAAACAATTTAAAGAAAGGCACAACTCATAGGACGTTCACGTTCACCTCCCTCAGGTTCACGGTCACAGAGTCACTTAAAATAGTGGCAAGACAGACAATGAACCAATCACAATTCACTTGAGCACTCCGCTAAGATCTATCGCATAATTTATTTTTAGACTGCCTACTGTGGGCTATGTTTCGGCACTATTCGGCAGGAGCACATTTGAGATGTCTTATTAATATTAATGTACGGCCAAACTCGCTACGAGTGTCGTCATCGCTTGGGTTATCCCAAAGAGAGATTTATAGGTCAGGTTACACTGTTAAACTAAACTAGTCAACAAAAATTAAGGAACATTTGAGAAAAAGTGTATAACTTCGAAAGAAAACTTCAACACGCAATGAAATTTGGTACACATTTTAATCAACATGTGAATAGCAAGTACCAAAAATGAAAATGAAGTTATTCCATTTTAACTTGCTTGAAAAGTTAATTGAGTTTGGTAGGGGTTAAAATCCCAAATCCCAAAAATTGTCAAGCGGTTTCGAAGTTATTTTAACTTCTGACTGCAACAAAAACAAAACAGTTCAGATGATTTCAATAATGAGTATGCCCACCACATTTGTCCTGGCACTTAGTACACCGGCTCCTCATCGAGTTCATGAGGTTGGTGAATACTCTCTGAGGCGTCCCCTGTCACTCTGCCTACAGCATCTGAAACAGTTGCTGCGCGTCTCCTGGAGGGGTGTGGTTGTCTCTGACTCGACGTTGCAGCTCATCCCAGAGGTTTTCTATGGGATTCAAGTCCGGACTGCAGGCCGGCCAGTCCATTCGGTTGATGCCAGCCTGCTGCATGAAGTTTTGGACAAGCAACGCTCTATGAGGTCGGGCGTTGTCATCCTGGTACACTGCATGTGGCCCCATCTGCTGCAGAGTGGGTAGTGCTAATGGACGGAGTATCTCATTTCGGTAACGTATTGCAGTGAGATTCCCTTGCACTTGGTACAGAGGTGTTCTGTGGTTCAGACTGAAAGCACCCCATACCATCACGGAACCACCTCCAAAAGGCATCACTTCTCTGACGGCTTCATAGAGGAGCCGCTCTCCGGGTCGCCTCCAAACCCTGATACGGCCGTCATTGTGATGCATAGAGAACCGGGACTCGTCGCTGAAGAGAACATTTGCCCACTGTTGACGTGTCCATCTTACTTGGCGTCGCCAAAAGGCAAGACGAGCAGTCCTGTGTGCTGGGGTGAGACGCTGGCGGACTGCTGGTCGACGTGCATTAAGTCCAAACTCATGAAGACGCCTTCGTACTGTCTGACAACTAATGTTAACACGAGTTGCCGCTCTCAGCCGTGTCCGGATGTGATTTTCTGGAGCGGATCTCGACTGCGGAGCCTGTTTATGAATGAATCGGTCTTCCCTTGCATTAGTGGCTCTTGGTCGACCTGATCTGGGTCGCTCTTGGGCACTACCAATGGCGTTGGCACGCTGAATCAGCCGTGAAATGACAGAAACGGACACTCGAAGACGTGTAGCAACTTGTCAGAGTGAAACACCATCTTGTACCTAAGCAATGGCTCGTCCTCTGTTTACATCAGACAATTTCTGTCGAGGAGGCATGTTTATGCTTAGCCCTACAGAAGCAGAATGGTGTATCCACAGTGCAAATGAGCGAGTGCAAGTCACTCACGAGACATGAATCTTGCAATTGGAAACTGATTTTTGAACGTTCATAATTTTTTCTGACTGTAAGAGCTAGAGAATAAAAATCGATAATTGGAAAATATTGGACCTTTTTGCCCCCTCCCCAGCTCATCGCACAGGAGTCACGTGCACTTCAAACCCTGGTGTGTACAATCCCATTAGTCATAGAGTAACATTTCACCAATATCTAGCCTAGTTTTACGAGTAAAGGTAAAACTTCGAAAGAATGCATACAAATATATCACTGTTTTTACAGTACGTTCCTGAACTTTTGTTCACTAGTTTATTATGTTTAGCTAAAGCGCGTGGACTTTGGCATGGCATAGTAGATGTTTTACGGCGCTGTAGAACCAGAAATTACAGTTATGGCGCCAGTGAGGATCAGGGTTGGGGTGATTTAAATCAGGTCGATTTAAATCGGTTGATTTTTTTTTTTAAAAATCAACTTGACTTTTTTAAAAATTATTTTTATTCAGTTTTTACATATTTCAACTTTCAAAATTCCTTTCCTTGGTTTCATAAAACAGATATAAAGATTTAGTAGACTAATATAATCATGCTTAAAAGTCTGCTTTCTGTAAAATAATACAGTATTCAATTTACTTTTCCGTAAATTGAAATCAGAGCTGGGCTGATTTAAATCAGTTGATTTTTAAAATTTTAATCAACTAGATTTTTAAAATGAAAATCAGAGATTTAAATTACTTTAAAAAATATATTCAGTTTTTACATCTTTAAACATTCAAAATTCTTTTCCTTGGTTTTATAAAACAGATAAAAGGTTTAGTAGACTAATAATATAATCATGCTTAAAAGTCTGCTTTCCCCCCTGTCACTGTAAAATGATACAGAATTCAATTTTTTTTTTTAAATTGAAATCAGAGCCGGGTTGATTTAAATCAGTTGATTTTTTAAATATTTAAATCAACTTGGGGATTTAAATCACTTTTTTTTAAATGTATTCTGTTTTTACATCTTCAAACATTCAGAATTCCTTTCCTTGGTTTTATAAAACAGATAAGGTTTAGTAGACTAATATAATCAAGTTTTTCCCCTCCCCCTTCCTTTTAGACTGACATTTTCTTTTTTTTTCTTTTTTGTTTGTAGCTAAAGCACTGGGCTAGGCATGTTTTCTCTCCCTCATACGCGATAGGCGATCGGCTTGGTCCTTGTTAACTTTTTTTTTTTTTACATGGGCGCCGTGGCGTAGTATCTAGGTTACTAACTAGAAATAATAGAGAGTTCTTTCTACAACTAGATCTACAAACAAAAGTATTATTAAATAGATAGAGATAGAGATATAGGCTTAAAAATAGAACCCCCCAAAAAAACCTTTATTTCTTCATCAGCACTATATCTGTGAAGTGGTTTATTTCTTATTGACTGAATCAAAGCGAAGATCTATAGGGCCTATATAACTTTAAAAAAGAAGTATGAAAAGATGTGGTATCATGGGAACCTCCCAATCACACCACCCTCTTTGTCCTCCCGAATCTTAATACCCCCCCCCCCCCCAAACTTTGCCTTTAAATTAAACCAAGATGAGCCATAGAAAAAAATTCAAGTTTTTCTTCCATTAGGTGTAGGAAGGCACTGAAGCTCTTCATAAAGCAAATTCAGCCAAACAAATGATGGATACGTGTAGGCCTACTAGTCTTTTAAAAATCGAGTCAAACTTTCCCTAGTGACATTTGGACAGGAAACTGTGTTTTTCATTCTTATGTTCACTTATATATATTTTTTTTATAAAACCAAACAAGTAGATCTAGTGTTTCTTTATGTCGGTATTAAACTTTTTTTTAAAGAACTAAAGTAGACGATCTACAGCATTTAAACAAAAGTTCCTTCTATTGCTGTTTTAAGTAAATCTAATTTGGGGCATTAGTAAAACAACTGAGACAGCTCTGGACTCACTAAAGATAAAAAAGGGAACTTAACGTTGTATTGTAGCCTGGACAATTGTTTGTCTACACAGTGTAGTGATCACTGATATTATGCTGTGCATATATATAGCAAGCTCAGCACCAAACGCTCTCTGGTTATGGTTTCCTTTTTTCACCAATATATATATATATATATATATATAGATCTATAATATATCTTGAGTCAGTGAGTTAAGTAAGTGAAATTGGTACGTCAGATTAGTAGATCTAGCTCGGATTTTGTGATGTTTAAGTTTAAGGGGTTATGTACACGATACGAGGAATTTTCTAGGGGTTTGACTTTCTTTCAATTTTTAAAGGTGATAAAGGCTGATTATAGACTAATTAGAAGAATCATGACGGAATTTGTCGAGTTTTATGAAAAAGTTGGTCTCTATGGCGGCCATCTTGGATTTTTGGCCATGTTGCGGGGGAAATCGTTTTCCGCAGAAAATATTAAAATTCAAACCTCAAACTTTACGCACATATTAACAAACAAATTATCTATGATCATAGGCTTTGATTTTTTTCTTATCATTAAAAACAACAAAAATATTGATAATATATCACTGGACCAGCACCGAAAAAAACCGAGTATGACGTGAAAAAATCAGGAATATTTTTAAAAGTAATCACTATTTCACAAAATCCCCGCCCATGATCACAGAACTTTCTATACAGCTCCTGTGTGCCAAATTTCAAACATGTAGCTCTGATAGTTTCAGAAAACCGATTTCCCCCGCGCCGTCACTATAGTGAAAAAGTACTTTTTGAGAAAAACGCAAAAAAAGATTCGAAAACGTCAAAGTTTAAAAATCCATTGCCTTGAACGCGATAAATTGGATATTTTATAAACGTTGGCACATTTTTCTGATGGAACTTATCAGGCTATTGATGGTTCATTTTCTTCTGAAGTTAGCATTCCAAAACAAGTTCTCATGACTACCTTCATTAATCCTTAGTCCTTGCCCTTGACCAGATACGTACAAATCAGAGGAATCATTTAGTGACATTCAAAGAAAACATCAACACACAGTGCGTGCGTGCGTGCGTGCGTGCGTGTGTATGTTCATTAATTGGTTATGTCCGTGTATGTACGTATGTGTGTGTGCATGTTTGTGCGTGTGTGTGTGTGAGTGTGTGTGTGTGTGTGTGTGTGTGTGTGAGTGAGTGAGTGAGTGAGTGAGTGAGTGAGTGAGTGAGTGAGTGAGTGAGTGTGTGTGTGTGTGTGTGTGTGTGTGTGTGTGAGTGTGAGTGTGAGTGTGAGTGTGAGTGTGAGTGTGAGTGTGAGAGAGAGAGAGAGAGAGAGAGAGAGAGAGAGAGAGAGAGAGAGTAAAACGTATCCCAATTATGACGGAATTCAAACAATTGCTCACATTTTAAAAGCCGTAGACAGCAGAGTAAATCAATTTAGCAAAATGAGGACTATACTTGTGGATTAAGTTTTACGAAGTCATAGAAGGGAGTCCCACTATTCTTACAGAAGTTCTGGGCTGTCAAAGAATGTGCTCTGCGTGGCGGCAGTCACGAGAGCAAGTCTCCTTTGCTCGGCGTTGAAACGGGATTTATTACCTTCTGGCACTGCTCACGCAGATTTTGTCGAGCAAGGCGTTTACGTTTCGCCTCAGTTCACAAAGGAGGGAAAATGTTTGGCCACACATCTAAGCTTGAAGTCTCTAAGGTAGTCCCATGGTTGGAAGTCCATGGTCCCAGGTAGGAATACCGTCAAGTTCTGACACAACGTATCCCGTGACTTTAGTTGAAGTGATTCTGGTTCCACTCAATGACCACAGCTGCAGTGTGCAGAGCTACCCCTTCTTGCCTGAACGACTGATGTTTCCGCTCCTGATGTCCCACAACATTTTCTCTGTGATTTTCGCAACAGATTCAAAATCTTCAGACAACGATCTGCTGTCACCATCGTCTTTAACCATGAACCAGCCCGGACCCCTAACTCTGTACTGACTCTATTCAACCCTCGCAGTAGCACTCTGTGTGCGCAGGTTTCGGTAAACGACGCTGTCTGATTTTTCTGAACTCAAGCAAATGTGATTTCTTGGATTCACGTCTCCGTTCAGAGAGAAGTGGACTTCATCGCCAAACCACTTTTTCCATAAATGAAAAGGCCTATTATTAGCACGGCACCTAAAAAAAAAAAACGATCGACACATTTTGATCCGTTCCCTGGTGTGTTCACATGAAATACCTTTGTGTATCAAAATATGACATGCCTTCAAATGGAAATTGTGTCTCAAAATTTCTGTAAACAAAAAAGTATGAAAGGTGGAGCTCAGCTCTCCGAATGCGACGACGTACTGATGTCTTTGGCGTGGTCTCTTCAGAGCGCCGAACGGCGTCAATGTTCTCGGCCTTGCAAATTTACTGCTATGTCGTTCACCCTTCCTGTTGTCGGACACAGACACACATGACAGGCCCTTTTAAAGTCTACATACCGTCCAAGGATAGTTTTGTTTCAGGGAAGATTGCATCCCATCCTATTGTTGACATTCGACAATGAGATTTTTGTACATTATGTGAGATGTAATCTGCATGGTTCAACTCATCATCATTGCCTTTCTCACCCTGCATCAGGGTATAGGCCACGGACAAACACCCCCCACTTTTCTCTATCCTGGGCTAGCCTCTTGATGTTATTCCATGTCTTCCCACTTTTCTGTCTACTGTCCTTCATTGTTCCTGATGATGCAGAAGCTCCTCCGTCTCCCAAGATGGAAAAATAAAAGCTGTGTTTGTCCGTGTTTCTGTAACTTACTGGGGGTTTTTTACTGGGTCGGGTAG
>NW_004797819.1:464940-467125 GCF_000002075.1 Aplysia californica
GGGTAACTGATGATGCTTTTATGTTATTTTTTAGGTTCAGTACCAGAGTTAAGTAAATGCCCCAGTTACTGGAAAACTGTCCAATATATCAGTATCAGGGAACTACAAAGGTTGTGTCAATTCTTTGGTCAATCTGGTCAACAGCGGGGGAGGGTGGGGGAGATGGGGTGGGGGGATGAGGAGGGGGACAGATTGGTTCACAAAGGTAGCAACATAACTATGACTTTGGAGCTTCAAAGTGTTGCAGTCCAGTATGACACCAGCTGACCTAGCAATGATCCGCTCACAAACATTCGGTATAGACATTTCTTTTTAAAGCAAAAAGGGAATTCACCTGTTTTGAATTGTATAAATAGTTTCACTGTAAACATTGTGCTTTTTCACCCATACCTCTTTATTGTCAAATGTTTTTTTCCTACCTGTTCTGAAGCTGCTGCTTCCACGACTGAGATGTGGGTGTGATTTCTGCAGCATCCTGGAACAAAAAGTTGCCTATCCTCTTCAAAGTTGATAAGGGAAATACAAAACATTCACAAATCTTACACTGCAAAGTTTCGTCGGACAGGAGCACCTATAAGAGAAACTGAGGAAGAGGAGACAAGGGGATAAGGACACTACCACTGAGCACTGCAACCTTCTTTTTTATCGGTGGAATTCAAATAAACAATAATAATATAGTCACTCTCCATAGATTGGGTCGCTTCACAAAATACACTGAAGTAACTTGGATATGTTGTTATTATTATTGTGAAAACATTCTGTGAGGCTAGGATTTTCAAAGATACACTCTAAATTACTATTTGAGACATTTCACAATTTCTGTTACTTTCTAATCCTGAATTGTGTATGATGAACCTGTCTTAAATGTTAGTCTTGATTTGAGGTACCGGTACTGTATTTCAGGGAAAATAAAATAGAAAACAACTCATGATTGGACTCTTAAGAACCAAACAAATGCAGGGGAAGTCCTGCTTTTTGCTTGATTTACACTCGGACATTACCTCGTCATTGTCAGGTTTTCGGCCAGCCTGTTGTGACGCTGCCGCTTCCACACTGAGATGTGGCCGTCTTACTTTCCTTTTGGCTCCTGCTCTTTCTAATGATTCTGGAACAAAAAGTTGGATGTCCTCGTCAAACAATCAGTCTCAATTGTAACATCCACACACTACAATGATTTATCTCAGCAAAATATCCACATTCTAATCCAACAGAGTTTCCAGGGATTTCCTGAAAAGATACTGTCTATATAGTGGGTCACTTAACAAAATATACTGAATTAGTTACTGAACTGAATGAATACAATACATGTACATATTATTGTGAAAGCATTGTGTGAAACAATCACAATTTCAAGCTAAACTCTGAACTACGCTTAACATGAATATTTTTCTGATCTTTCCAATAAGCCAAGAGCTACAGACAAAACTTTCAAAAGTGTATTCTTCACATTATCCCCAAACACAACAAAATTTAGACTATAAAAACACATAATTCTGAGGTAGGACCCCTTATAACTTCGATACAGATATAATTTTGTCTTTTCTGTTCTCAGATTGAGGGCGAAAAGCGACCATCGTGGCACAAACCGATCGCCTGACTCGCAGCATTAAAAAAAAAGTATTTATTTTCATTTTCAGTCCACGAATCTCAAAAGTTCAGCCCCAAGTCCCGCGTCCTCTGCCGTTGACGAGAGTGGACGTCCGTCTGTTTAGGCCTACGTGTAGTTGGCTACGGCGCGACGGCGGCCAGAACATTTCTTCCGTAAAGTCCCGTCAAGTGGGGCGCGCTTAGCCAGGAGAATTTTATCGAATATATTTTTGGTATCTGATATCATATTCGAACTTCTGTACAAATTTTGATTGAAAACCGAACCAAATATAGGCCTACCTTTACTAGCCTAGAATTTGACCCTTGTTCGTCACATTGGTTCGTCAGTTTGGGGAATTACAAAAATAGACCAGTCGTGTGACCCAATTTGTCCCAGGCGAAGATGTGTCGGCAGTCATGTCGCTCGCTCACATTCTCTTCTCGCTTCTCACGGAACAATGGAGGGTAGACAGCGAGGTGCTCACATTCTCTTCTCGCTTCTCACGGAACAATGGAGGGTAGACAGCGAGGGGCTCACATTCTCTTCTCGCTTCTCACGGAACAATGGAGGGTAGACAACGAGGTGCTCACATTCTCT
>NW_004797819.1:467225-468463 GCF_000002075.1 Aplysia californica
GCCATCTTACTTTCCTTTTGGCTCTGGTCCAGCTCTTTCTAATGATTCTGGAACAAAAAGTTGGATGTCCTCGTCAAACAATCAGTCTCAATGGCAACATCCACACATTACAATGATTTACCTCAACAAAATATCCACATTCTAATCCCACAGAGTTTCCAGGGAGTTCCTGGAAAGATACTGTCTATAGATTGGGTCACTTTACAAAATATACTGAGTAAGTTACTGAACTGAATGAATACAATACATGTACATATTATTGTGAAAGCATTGTGTGAAACAATCACAATTTCAAGCTAAACTCTGAACTACGCTTAACATGAATCATTTTTCTGATCTTTCCAATAAGCTCACAGACAAAACTTTCAAAAGTGTTATTCTTCACATTATCTCCAAACACAACAAAATTTAGACCATAGAAATGCATAATTCTAAGGTGGGACCTGTCATAACTTCGATACAGATATAACTTCGTATGTCTTTTCTGTTCTCAGATTGAGGGCGAAAAGCGACCATCGTGGCACAAACCGATCGCCTGACTCGCAGCCTAAAATAAACAACGCATTTATTTTTATTTTCGGGCCACGAATCTAAGTTCAGCCCCAAGTCCCGTGCAGGCGCGGTTCGTCTATAGAGCACGGTCGTGCAGTGCCGCCCAAAATTTTTATAAATATTCTATTACGTAAAACACCCACAATAATACAATTATATAAGAAGCCAGAAACAAACACTAGCCAAATATTATATGAAAACAAAGGTCCTCACTGGCGCCATAACTGTCATTTCTAGGTCTATAGCGCCGCAAAACATCTACTATGCTATGCCAAAGTCTACAAGCTTTAGTTAAACAGAAAAGGATATTCAACAGTGTAACCTGACCTATAAATCACTTTTGGGGATAACCCAAGCGATGACTCGTAGCGAGTTTGGCGGTACATTAATAAGCCGGCACATCTCAAATGAGCTCCTTCCGAATAGTGCCGAAACATAGCCCACAGCAGAGTAGGCAGTCTAAAAATAAACACGTTAGACCCTACCCAAGACGGACTAAGACAAGACGAGACAACGGCCTCATTTTCGTTCCAACTGGCTCCCCTTGGTAACCAGCTAGAGTAGATGCGCGTTTAAAGCGTAAAGGGAGGGCTGTCGGGACGCATGGTTTCTTGTACGCTAAGGGCCCAGCGTATGACGTCAGTGGCAAGTTGGTGTATCAGAGAGAGAGAGAGAGAGAGAGAGAG
>NW_004797819.1:468563-469974 GCF_000002075.1 Aplysia californica
ACATAATGCAGTTGCGAGTGCAAGCCCCGTAAAACACTTACAATAACAAAAAAACAAAAACAAAAAACCCCACCCCAAAAAGAAGAAAAAAAGACAAAAGAAAGAACTCGGGTCAAATTCTAATCTAGTAGTCCTATATTTGGTACGTTTTTATATCAAAATTTGACCTGGAGTTTGAATATGATATCAGATTTTACCATTCCGACCAAAAATGTTTTTTGAAAAAGTTCGCCTGGCTGATGGAACAAGCGGATGGTTAGAGAACGTTAGGAGTACGCCATTGGCCGATATTTATAGTAACAGCCATCTTGTTTGACCTGTTCTTCAAACATAATAAAAATGAGCATTATCATAACACTTTGCTAAAATGGGGAAAAAAGCTTTCTATTTTTACTCCACATTTTTTTTTTCAGATCAGCAGTGAGACCGTAGGTGTGAAACTTCTTTTGTCTTTTGTCAGAATGAAGAACACTATTTTATGACACAAACAAGATGGCTGTTACTATAAATATCGGCCAATGGCGTACTCCTAACGTTCTCTAACCATCCGCTTGTTCCATCAAGCCAGGCGAACTTTTTCGAAAAAATGTTTTGCCATTTTTGGTCGGAATGGTAAAATCTGACATTATCATATTCGAACTCCAGGTCAAATTTTGATATAAAAACGTACCAAATATAGGACTACTAGATTAGAATTTGACCCGAGTTCTTTCTTTTGTCTTTTTTTCTTCTTTTTGGGGTGGGGTTTTTTGTTTTTGTTTTTTTGTTATTGTAAGTGTTTTACGGGGCTTGCACTCGCAACTGCATTATGTCATAATGTGAGCACGCAGAAAACATTCAACATTTTCATTTTAGGTAATTTAAACTATTGCTGTCGCTATCCGGATTCGAATGCGGGAACTACTGAATGAGAGGCGAACACCTGAACTAGACCACGAGAGCCCTGCGGCCCGACTTCGTCAGTTTCGGGAAGTACAAAAATAGACCAGTCGTGTGACCCAATTTGTCCCAGGCGAAGCTGTGTCAGCAGCAAGGAGCTTAGAACTTTTAATCTCCTTGGTCGGCAGTCACGTCGCTCGCTCACATTCTCTTCTCGCTTCTCACGGAACAATGGAGGGTAGACAGCGAGGTGCTCATTGCAGCCATTTTAAAAGTTCCGCAATTTTACTCTTTCCATGAAAATCTAGTATTTTGTAAATAGCCAGGGGGGCTGAACGTCAATGGCAATTTTCCTGCTTTTAGTTTTAGCTTTAGTAAGAGTTTTACGGCACTTGCAACACAATAAGGTCACATAAGTGCAGAAGATTAGAGGTGTTACAAGAGAGTAACGAACAGAAAAAAGAAGCAGGAGAGATAAGGACGATAGATGTTTGACAGGAAATAAGGAGCAAACCACACCAGAGCACTCGCA
>NW_004797819.1:470074-475726 GCF_000002075.1 Aplysia californica
CAACAGCGGGGGGAGATGGGGTGGGGGAGATGGGGTGAGGGAGGTGGGGAGGGAGAGATGGGGTGAGGGAGATGGGGAGGTGGAGATGAGGAGGGGGATGGATGGGTTCACATAGACAGCAACATAATTATGACTTGGAGCTTCAAAGTGTTGCAGTCCAGTATGACACCAGCTGACCTAGCAATGATCCTCTCACAAACATTTGGTATAGCTATTTCTTTTTAAAGCAAAAAGGGAATTGACCTGTTTTGAATGGTATAAATAGTTTCACTGTAAACATTGTGCTCTTCCACCCATACCTCTTTATTGTCAAATGTTTTTTTCCTACCTGTTCTGACGCTGCTGCTTCCACGACTGAGATGTGGCCTTTTGACTCGCCAGCTTTCTCTCTGGGTGTGATTTCTGCAGCATCCTGGAACAAAAAGTTGCCTATCCTCTTCAAAGTCGATAAGGGAAATACAAAATATTCACAAATCTTACACTGCAAAGTTTCGAAGGAGTACGTATAACTAGAGAAACTGAGGAAGAGGAGACACGGGGATAAGGACACTACCACTGAGGAGACACGGGGATAAGGACACTACCACTGAGGAGACACGGGGATAAGGACACTACCACTGAGCACTGAAGCCTTCTTTTTTCTTTGTGGAATGAGTTGGAATACACAATAATAATATTGTCACTGTCCATAGATTGGGTCACTTCACAAAATACACTGAAGTCACTTGATTATTATGATGTTATTATCATTGTGGAAGCATTCTATGAGGCTGGGATTTTCAAAGATACACTCTAAATTACTATTTGAGACATTTCACAAGTTCTGTTACTTTCTAAGCTACAATTGTGCATGATGAACCTGTCTTAAATGTTAGTCTTGATTGGAGGTACCGGTACTGTATTCCAGGGAAGATAAAATAGAAAACAACTCATGTTTGGACTCTTAAGAGCCAAACAAATGCAGGGGAAGTCCTGCTTTTTGCTTGATTTACACTCGGACATTACCTCGTCATTGTCAGGTTTTCGGCCAGCCTGTTCTGACGCTGCCGCTTCCACACTGAGATGTGGCCGTCTTACTTTCCTTTTGGCTCCTGCTCTTTCTAATGATTCTGGAACAAAAAGTGGGATGTCCTCGTCAAACAATCAGTCTCAATTGTAACATCCACATTACAATGATTTACCTCAACAAAATATCCACATTCTGATCCCACAAAGTTTCCAGGGAGTTCCTGGAAAGATACTGTCCCTAGATTGGGTCACTTTACAAAATATACTGAGTAAGTTACTGAACTGAATGAATACAATACATGTACATATTATTGTGAAAGCATTGTGTGAAACAATCACAATTTCAAGCAAAACTCTGAACTACGCTTAACATGAATCATTTTTCTGATCTTTCCAATAAGCTTACAGACAAAACTTTCAAAAGTGTTATTCTTCACATTATCCCCAAACACAACAAAATTTAGAGTATAGAAATGCATAATTCTGCAGCAAAGGTAGGACCCGTCATAACTTCGATACAGTTACAACTTTGTTGGTTTTTCTGTCCTCAGATTGAGAGCGCAAAGCGACCATCGTGGCACAAACCGATCGCCTGACTCGCAGCCTTAAAAAAACCAACCGCATTTATTTTCATTTTCAGGCCGGGAATCTCAAAAGTTCAGCCCCAAGTCCCGCGTCCTCTGCCGTTGACGAGAGTGGACGTCCGTCTGTTTAGGCCTACGTGTAGTTGGCTACGGCGCGACGGTGGCCAGAACATTTCTTCCGTCAAGTCCCATCCATACAAGCGGATAGTTAGAGAACGTTAGGAGTACGCCATTGGCCGATATTTATAGTAATAGCCATCTTGTTTGACCTATTCTTTAGACATAATGAGCATTATCATAACACTTTGCTAAAATGGGGGAAAAAAGCTTTCTGTTCTTACTCCACTTTTTTTTTTCACACCAGACAGTGAGACCGTAGGTGTGAAACTTCTTTTGTCTTTTGTCAGAATAAAGAACACTATTTTATGACACAAACAAGATGGCTGTTACTATAAATATCGGCCAATGGGGTACTCCTAACGTTCTCTAACCATCCGCTTGTTCCATCAGCCAAGCGAACTTTTTCGAAAAACGTTTTTGGTCGGAATGGTAAAATCTGATATCTTATTCAAACTCCTGGTCAAATTTTGATACAAAAACGTACCAAATATAGGCCTACTAGCTTAGAATTTGACCCGAGTTCTTTCTTTTGTCTTTTTTCTTCTTTTTGGGGTGGGTTTTTTTTTGTTGTTGTTGTTATTGTAAGTGTTTTACGGCGCTCGCAACTGCATTAGGTCATAATATGAGCACGCAGAAAACATTAAACATTTTCATTTTAGGTAATTTAAACTATTGCTGTCGCTTTCAGGATTCGAACGCGGGAACTATTGAATGAGAGGCGAACAACAGGACCTCTAGACCACGCTATCCAGATACGAACGCGGGAACTATTGAATGAGAGGCGAACACCTGGACCTCTAGACCACGCTATCCAGATACGAACGCGGGAACTATTGAATGAAAGGCGAACACCTGGACCTCTAGACCACGCTATCCAGATACGAACGCGGGAACTATTGAATGAGAGGCGAACACCTGGACCTCTAGACCACGCTATCCAGATACGAACGCGGGAACTATTGAATGAGAGGCGAACAACTGGACCTCTAGACCACGCTATCCAGATACGAACGCGGGAACTATTGAATGAGAGGCGAACAACTGGACCTCTAGACCACGCTATCCAGATACGAACGCGGGAACTATTGAATGAGAGGCGAACAACTGGACCTCTAGACCACGCTATCCAGATACGAACGCGGGAACTATTGAATGAGAGGCGAACAACTGGACCTCTAGACCACGCTATCCAGATACGAACGCGGGAACTATTGAATGAGAGGCGAACAACTGGACCTCTAGACCACGCTATCCAGATACGAACGCGGGAACTATTGAATGAGAGGCGAACAACTGGACCTCTAGACCACGCTATCCAGATACGAACGCGAGAACTATTGAATGAGAGGCGAACACCTGAACCTCTAGAACACGAGAGCCCAGTCGTGTGACCCAATTTGTCCCAGGCGAAGATGTGTCGACAGTCACGTCGCTCGCTCACATTCTCTTCTCGCTTCTCACGGAACAATGGAGGGTAGACAGCGAGGTGCTCACATTCTCTTCTCGCTTCTCACGGAACAATGGAGGGTAGACAGCGAGGTGCTCACATTGCAGTGATTTTAAAAGTTCCGCAATTTTACTCTTTCCAAGGAAAAAAAAGTATTTTGTAAATAGCCATAGGGCTGAACGTCAATGGCAATTTTCCTGTTTTTAGTTTTAGTTTTAGTAAGAGTTTTATGGCACTTGCAACACAATAAGGTCACATAAGTGCAGAAGATTAGAGGTGTTACAAGAGAGTAACGAACAGAGAGTAACGAACAGAGAGAAGAAGCAGGAGAGATAAGGACAATAGATGTTTGACAGGAAATAAGGAGCAAACCACACCAGAGCACCCGCAAACCCCCCACTAATTGTCCTGGATTTCAATTAAGAACCATGGAAAGAACAGTCCCTTCTGTTTTTAAGATATTTTAAAACGTTTACCTCTTCATCTTCTTTTACTCTCATACCCACTAGCCTTGAGGGTGGGGGTGGACAGGGCAAGGTGAGGGTGGGGGGGGGGGGGCAGGGAATGGAGAAAGGGGACAAAAACCAACAAAACGCTAACCATTCTAACTGATTGATTCACTAATGAACGTGGATAGGTGGACCCCGGGGTGTGCCTAGTCAAACTGCAGTTTTTGGATAGGCGGACCCCTGACCAATGAAAAGCTGTCTGACATCGTCATGTTGGGATAAAGCTTATAAACAAATGGCGGATTATATTATACGTCTACCTAAATAGAAAATTGTGCCCTTTATTTTTTATTTTTTGGTGAAAAAATGTGATTTGCTTAGTTGCTTTTTGGTAGCTTATATCCCCGCATATTTGACCGAATCAGGAGTAACACCGTGTGTGTGTGTGTGTGTGTGTGTGTGTGTGTGTGTGTGTGTGTGTGTGTGTGTGTGTGTGTGTGTGTGTGTGTGTGTGTGTGTGTGTGTGTGTGTGTGTGTGTGTGTGTTGTGTGTGTGCGTGAGAGAGAGAGAGAGAGAGAGTGAGAGAGAGAAAGACAGAGAGAGAGAGAGAGAGACAGAGAGAGAGAGAGAGAGAGAGAGAGAGAGAGAGAGAGAGAGAGAGAGAGAGAGAGAGAGAGAGAGAGAGAGAGAGTCAATGTGCGTACATGTATTTTGTATACATACACGGCCTGTGTTTGGTGTGTGCCCATGTAACTGTTCATGAAATTACGCAACCCACCACTTTCAAGAATTAATATCCTTAAAAAAGTGTCACTTCAATTAATGCAGCCCAGGGTCCCTACTTTTATTTGACTACGTAGATCCGGGGTCAAGCTATCATAAAACCTACATCTAGAGAATATATCTAATACTGCGCTGGTTACACCCCGGGGTCCACCTATCCTCTTCTTTCAATAATATGCTGTATAATATTATTATTTATGTAGATCTATAGTGTTGGACAAAGTATCATCGCTCAATTGTTGGCTGAAAACGCTGCCTCTTGCCACAACAAAAGAAAAACTTTCGTGTTGACGTCCAGATTGGAGAAAGGCACTCCAACAAACAGACGACAGCTACCGTCCGTCTACACTGACCAGTCATGGTTTGACCACACCCCCCACCCCCCCTCCAGCCCCGTCTGTCTATCATCCGTTAGGCTACACAGTGACAGAGCCGTGAGTGATGGTTTGACCAGGCCACCTCAGCACGGGCGGACGCGGGTGTTTGGTGTGAGTGCGCCAGGCTAGCTCGTGTGGAAACCGTCGGAGAAAGCGATTCTCCCTTCAAGAATCCACATACACTTACCTCTCTGTCTGTCTATCTGTCTGTCTGTCTGTCTGTCTGTCTATCTGTCTGTCTGTCTGTCTGTCTGTCTGTCTGCCTGTCTCTGATACACTAACCTGTCAACGTGGTAGAATAAAAGTAGGGACCCAGGGCTGCGTTAATTGAAGTGACAGTTGTTATTTTCATTTTGGATTCCCAGAACTATCTTTTTCATTTTAATTTCTCAGAGCTATCCTTTTCATTTTGACTTCCAATTGTTCTCCATTTCATTTCTGTTTCCCAGAGATATCCATTTCATTTTGATTTCCCACAGCTATACTTTTCATTTTGATTTCCTAAAGCTATCCTTTTTATTTTTGTTTCCCAGAGATATCCTTTTCATTTTATTTTCTCATAGCTATTCATTTCATTTTTGTAAGAGAGTTTTCCTTTTCATTTAGATTTCACAGAGCTATCCTTTTCAATTTTGTTTCAGAGAGCTATCCTTTTCATTTTTGTTTCCCAAAGCTATTCTTTTCACTTTGACTTCCAAGAGCTATCCTTTCTATTTTGGTTTCCCAGAGCTATTTATTTCATTTTGATTTCCCAGAACTATCATTTACATTTTGGATTCCCAAGGCTATCCTTTTTATCAGAGCTGGTAGTAACGGAGTACAAGTACTCCGGTACTTGTACTTACGTTACAATTTTCGGTACTTTTACTGTACTCCGGTACATC
>NW_004797819.1:475826-478663 GCF_000002075.1 Aplysia californica
CACGAACAGGTGCAAGGACACATGTGTCCTTCTGCTACAGCAGGAATGTGAGTTGTGAGTAGATCTACATCGAGTGAGTAACATTGTGGGTTGTTTTTTTACTTTTGAGAATAGCGTGCTTCTCTTTCTTTTTGGTAAATGCATCTTTGCATAACTTCATTTTTGATTGTCAATTTTGAATCTGACGTCATGTATCAAAATCACGCGTAACGCTGTACATCTGACGTCATGTGTCAAAATCACCCGTAACGCTGTACATCTGACGCCATGTATCAAAATCACCCGTAACGCTGTACATCTGACGTCATGTATCAAAATCACCCGTAACGCTGTACATCTGACGTCACAGCTGCTAGGTAATGAATAAGCCCCCCACCAAGGTTGCCATTTTTAGTTTTTTACCTCTATTTTTTTTTCCCCCGTTTATAATTTAATAATTTCGCACCACTTATCCATCCCCTCTAGCCACAACGGAAGAAGAGCTTTCGTCTGGACGGCCATATAGGAGAAGGATGCGTCTATCCGCGCACGTGTCCGTTTAAGCTCCCATCCGCACACGTGTGTCCTTCTCCCCAAAAACGAATGCGAGTACTGTACATTGTGGGTCTTTTCTCTTTGAGAATGACGTTCTTCTGGGGTTTTTTTGGGGACCAATGCATCTTTGTAGTTTGCATAAAACTGCGTTCTACTTTTCCATTCGATCCAGACCTAAAAGAATGATGAAAACCAAGCGTGATTGTTTCCTTTCTTGGCGTCGATCTACATGCAATACATAGGCTATGTAGAGGGATCAAAATTGTTCTTTGGAAGGATCGTGCCTGTGCCTGAATAGACCTAGCATTTGCGCTTGCGTCGCTCGCGGCCGCCATTTTTGCATTTTTCAAAAAGAAAAGGCTACATCATAACATAGACGTGTATTTTGATAATTCTAAGGTGTCCATGAATAGTTATTTGCACGCGAATAATAATAATAAGTACATTACATACTATTTATTATATTGCTATTTGTCTTTTCATTTCTTTTCCCTCTTTGTTGGTGTGGTAATTTTTGGGGGGTTATTTTTCTGACTCTGTGTGTGTGTGTGTGTGTTAATATAGCGTAATGTCATTTACTTTGATGTTCCTACATTTAAAAAAAAAGTAAATGTGTTATGCTAGAGCGTGTCTCCACCAAAACCCAATGCTGACACTGGCAGGCCCCTTGTGTGTGATTCCATAATTTACATGTTATATCCTGTACTTTTTCTTGAATTAAACACGTTTAGGGTTCAAACGACCAGTCTTAGGACAGGTGGACACACGCCCTAGGCCTCTGCAGAGACCAGACATGGTTTGACCACACCCATCCCCGTCTGTCTACCATCCGTCACACAGTGACAGAAGTGACGTGCCCGTGAGTGACGGTTTGACCAGGAGATCTCCCAGTCACCAGTCAGCCACCGTCTATCTCCCACTGACGGGTGGGTGGATGCGAGTGTTTGGTGTGAGTGGACGCGGGTGTTTGGTGTGAGTGCGCCAGGCTAACTCGTGCGGAAACCGTCGGTGAAAATCATTCTCACTCTAGATCTAGATCTAGAATCTACACTTATCTGTAATTTGACGTTGATCACTTCTTCGCAGCACAATTCGAAAGGAGACACAAAATAAATAAATCTAGATCCGTTATTGCATTGTACATTCCAGTGGAAGGAAAAGATAGCACAAAACACATTCCAGTCGAAGGTAAATCTGTGCAGCGGTCCAGAAGAACCTTTCAAAACGTCAGCGCCAACATAACCTTGCCTACTGCCTTGGCTCCTTCTCGGCGACTGTTCATATTCCGGCGTTTAATTCCAATGTGCGTTTTTCAGGGTTAGGGTCAGGGTTAGGTCAGGGTCAGGGTTAGGGTCAGGGTTAGGGTTAGGGTCGGGTTAGGGAACACAGTGAAACATGTCTGAGGCTATGGAAAAAGCACAGGCTGGATCCAAGCAGATCGGGTCGGCGGAGCCGAAGGCCCCATCGCGGCCGATGAATGCGCGGGGATTTCGGGATTATATTACGGCTATAAATGGAAGGGATGGCTCCCTATATAGAACGTATTTGTCAAAAAAGACAAAAACTGGCTTTTTGGAGTTTCTAGACTTAAAAAATGAATTATTATTGACCGACCCCACAAAATGCTAAAGTGTAACTTCAGCTGTTCGGGAAATTGAAATGAGAACTTGAAATGCTCGTTAAGGATTGCAAAAAAATATTTACGGATTCGGTCGGAACTACTTTTTGCTCCCTAAATTTAGCTGACTTGGGAACTCTCTCCGGAACTACTTCTGGTCAAATCTGCTATTCTGTAACTGTAATAGTACCGTTAGTTAAATTAGGTCAATATTTTATGATTGTGTGGGATAGTAATTATCTGCAGTTTAACTAGCTACAATTAATCAAGAAAGGTTTTTTTTGGCATGTAATGGGTATAGAATGTAATATGCTATCAAATTGTGAAGAAAATATTTGAAGTTGCATTCTTATATATATGGGGGGAAACGATCATAACAGGAGTAAATAGAAATCAATGCATGGCTTATTAAGGCTTTGTTTATGGTACCTTATTAATGATGAGAGTTACATGACGCTAAGAGGTGCAATATTTAGGATAATGACGCTAATCAACGCATGGAAATAGGGCAAGGGTATATAAAGCGTGAGTGCTCACGCCAAGCTTTAGTTTCTGCATTGGTGCCAGGCTTTAGTTTCTGTATTCGTACCATGGTGTTGATTGATTGATTGGGTATATGTTTTACGGCACTATCGACACAATTTTGGTCATTTAAGCGCCATCAGGTTTCACTGCTACAAAATCA
>NW_004797819.1:478763-480390 GCF_000002075.1 Aplysia californica
TTTAGAATAGAGATCGTTTCTTGTACATGTGATAGATCTATTCATCGCTATTTCGTAGACTCTAGATCTATTTTAGAATAGAGATCGTTTCTTGTACATGTGCTAGATCTATTCAGACTCTAGACTCTAGATCTATTTAGATTAGAGCTCGTTTTTTACACATATGATAGATCTATTCATCGCAGCCTCGTAGGCTCTAGATCTATTTTAGAATAGAGATCGTTTCTTGTACATGTGATAGATCTTTCATAGCAATCTCATGGACTCTAGATCTAACCAGCCTCAGTTGATTTAGAGATTTCGACTAGAGATGGTCCCTGGTACATACACAGATCTATTGACTACGATCTACTAAACACGACATGACAAACACGGTCACGCCACTTGAACAGGCTCGACGTTTTCGCACGTCAGCCAAGAGCTGGCTCTCACGAGAAGCGAACAAACTTCAGACTTTACTTGATGCTACGGACGAGCATCTGTCTCAATTGAAATTCCCGATTAAACAGTACGAAAAAAGATTGGAAACTTTCGATAAGGCACAATCAGGCGTGGAAGTAGCCGTACAGGAGGAAGAACTGGAAAGTGACGTCACGGCATCTGCAGACTACAGGGACTCTGTGTGGATAGTTTTCCTACAAGCACAGCAATGGAAAACGAGACTCAGAATCAGGATACTTCTACTCAAGAAAAAAACATTGGATCTACTGGGGTCTCTGTTTGAACGGATGGACAAAGGGTTGGTGTTAATTACGCGTATTCGCTTACTTTGGGGACCACAACTCTCATGTAAACCTTTCATTGTGAAGTGGGAGGCCGTCGAGTGTCCATCCTTTTTGACAGTGGCGCCAATAGGTCGTTTATCACAAAGCGTTTAGCACAGGAGTTAAATCTTGGACCGGTAGGTCGAGAGTCCGTTTCATTTTCTGGTTTTGGAGATGGAAAAGCAGGCAAAGAAAGCCCTCGTAATGTTTACAAATTGACTCTTGGCACGCCGGCTCAAGATGTACATTTGATTGAAGTTGATTCCATTTGTTCTCCAACGTTCAGACGGAAGATTCCGAATGAACACTTGGGAGTGGGAGTGTTTGTTGACTTACCCTTTTCTGGAAATTTGTCAGCTGACAATCTTATCAAGATTGACATCCTCATTGGATTCGATCACTATTGGCACTTGATGAAACCTAATTTTATTCATTCTTCTGTTGGGTTGGTGGCGCAGGAGACCTCCTTGAGAGGGTGGATTTTGTCTGGAACCTGGCCTAGTGCCCACCGAAACAAGGTATGTTATCGATTTCTGTGTCATAGTGACACTCTGTGTCATCATAGTGACACTTTTCTTTCAGATAGCTTGTCAGGAAGTTCAGGGAACCGGATGCTGTTGGGGTAACGGACCTTCCTGAAAGGACAGATGAGATTGTACTCGCAGAGTTCAATCAAAACATTCATTATGAAGGTGGTAGATTATAGTAGATACATGGTAAGTCTGCCTTGGAAATAAGAAGACGTGCTCCCACTCTCATGTGTGGCTCGTTGGTACATATTCTCATGTGTGGCTCGTTGGTACATACTCTCATGTGTGACTCGTTGGTACATACTCTCATGTGTGGCTCGTTGGTACATACTC
>NW_004797819.1:480490-483446 GCF_000002075.1 Aplysia californica
GGAAGGTAAAGGTGGCACAAAATGAATATAATATATTGCATTGTATAATCCAGCGGAAGGAAAAGATAGCACAAAATATATTCCAGTCAAAGGAAAATCTGCTCAGCGTCCAAGAAACTTTTCAAACGACAGCGCCGACATAAACCTTGCCTAGGCTGCCTCTCTTCTCACTTGGCCCTGAGCCTCCTTCACTCACACACAGCTCCCCCCGTCGTCTGCTCACGCTTGACCAATGACAACACGGTACAGATATCACGTGCTTGGTTCTCTTATACTCGAGTCGCTCGTGGGTTGTGGCGGGCGATATCGATGAAATCGATCCCGGAACCCTACCCGTGTCTTAGATTCTACACTGTGAGATGGTTCAATTTTCTCAATAAAAACGGTTCCGATTTTGAAAAGACCCTGCCTTTTTGTGAAGTTTACGAATTAGTCACAGATCCACCCCAGATCCTGCACACGAGACACCTCAGCTGAAGCAATGAGATAGGCCTACTTCCTAGACTTCCCATGTACACACGAGACACCTCAGCTGAAGCAATGAGATACTTCCTAGACTTCCCATGTACACACGAGACACCTCAGCTGAAGCAATGAGATACTTCCTAGACTTCCCATGTACACACGAGACACCTCAGCTGAAGCAATGAGATACTTCCTAGACTTCCCATGTACACACGAGACACCCCAGCTGAAGCAATGAGATACTTCCTAGACTTCCCATGTACACACGAGACACCTCAGCTGAAGCAATGAGATACTTCCTAGACTTCCCATGTACACACGAGACACCCCAGCTGAAGCAATGAGATACTTCCTAAACTTCCCATGTACACACGAGACACCTCAGCTGAAGCAATGAGATACGTCCTAGACTTCCCATGTACGCACGAGATACCTCAGCTGAAGCAATGAGATACTTCCTAGACTTCCCATGTACACACGAGACACCTCAGCTGAAGCAATGAGATACTTCCTAAACTTCCCATGTACAGACGAGAGGCACAAACTGGAACAAGTCCAAGCCTTTGTGCGAGTCAGCGCAGACGGGACGAACCCTCTACATAAGAAAGTGGGACGGCAGATGACATCAATGCTAAAGAGGGGCACAGAATGGATGACTCAAGCCACGGACACCATCAACGAGTGCTGCCAGATACAAGACATTAGGAGAGGCAAGGATTGGGTCGTGGTCGAAGATGCGCTCGGAGAGTACACAACGGTGAAGGCAACATTGGGTAGAGAATGTCGCAACTGGCCACTTGGAGATACAAACGCTGGAATTGAAACCCTGATAGAAGAGCCTAGAGAACATGGAGATGCTGTGATCTTCACGGATGAATCAGTCAACAGAGGAGTCAAATCGGGCTGGGCCTTCAGTGTCAGAGTTGACGGGATAGCAGTGAAAGAGCAAATTGGAGCAACTGCACTGACAACATCAAGTATGTGTATGGAGATAAAAAGCCAGAAGTGAGGCTCTACACTGGATCAAAAACACGCTGTCTGGAGAGGCAAAAGAGCGAGGGAATTTGACACAGGACCCACCAACCGTCCTAACCACTGTAAGGGAAAATTTGAGAATGAATAGAGGGCAGATAGCGGTTCCCACACTCTAGGTAGATTGAAGGAGAAGAGGATCCAAAGAGGAGAAGGGAAACACAGCCACCTGTGCGGACCAGTCCGACGGATCTCCAACCAGATTATGATGGAGACTATAAGCAGACAGACTCAGGGATGGATCCTGAAAGGGGGGGGGGCAGAGATGGACATGTTCCGACTGTAGTGACCCCAACACTGTGGACAAAGTGTGACAAGGTGTGACAAGGAGTGACAAAGTGTGACAAGGTGTAACAAGGTGTGCCAAGGTGTGACAAGGTGTGACAAGGTGTGACAAGGTGTGACAAGGAGTGACAAGGTGTGACAAGGAGTGACAAGGAGTGACAAGGAGTGACAAGGAGTGACAAGGAGTGACAAGGTGTGACAAGGTGTGACAAGGTGTGACAAGGAGTGACAAGGTGTGATAAGGAGTGACAAGGAGTGACAAGGTGTGACGAGGTGTAACAAGGTGTGACAAGGTGTGACAAGGTGCGACAAGGTGTGACAAGGAGTGACAAGGAGTGACAAGGTGTGACAAGGTGTGACAAGGTGTGACAAGGTGTGAACATCCCCTACAACGTCAACCCGGCGGTTAACGATTTTCTATCGGGTTGTCGTAAATCGTGACGGTAACAGTAACATAGTCTAAGATTGCTTAAATATTAAATTTTATATCTTAAAAATAGTTTGTTTTAAATTCACTTCCATCTTTATTCTTTTTCTCACATCAAGGAATATTCATAGCCTATATTTTCAATAGAGTTAGAATATGACAATTAAAATTAAAATTTTAAGATATGAAACTTAAAAGCTCACAAGAAGGATACAATTATACGATCGTTAAGACGCGCAGCACATTCTTAAGATTGTCGCGCAATTAAACGATTGTTAAGACGCGCTGCGCAATCTCGCAATCGCCGATCGGTACGCAGTAAATTGTGCGGAACATTTCACAATGTAATACAATAAACCTCATGTGCATGCTACGTGTGGGTAGATTCGCCATTGTCCTTCAGACTTGTCAACATAGATCTCGACCTAACTTCATCTACACGCCGGCAGATTCGCCATTGTCCTTCAGACTTGTCAACATAGATCTCGACCTAACTTCGTCTACACGCCGGCAGATTCGCCATTGTCCTTCAGACTTGTCAACATAGATGAACTCGACCTCACTTCGTCTACACGCCGGCAGATTCGCCATTGTCCTTCAGACTTGTCAACATAGATCTCGACCTAACTTCATCTACACGCCGGCAGATTCGCCATTGTCCTTCAGACTTGTCAACATAGATGAACTCGACCTCACTTCGTCTACACGCCGGCAGATTCGCCATTGTCCTTCAGACTTGTCAACATA
>NW_004797819.1:483546-485127 GCF_000002075.1 Aplysia californica
GAGAGAGAGAGAGAGTGAAAGGAAGAGATAGAGGAGGCGAGAAAGCACTACAGAGGGAGGGTGGTAAGAGTGATAGGGAGGGTGTCGTCGAAAGCGCCAAGAGTAGCCTACCGTAGGCCTACTTAATGTATTCATGGGTCAAAGTCAAAGGTTCAGCCAAACGTAGCCCAGTTTACGCCCAGCGTATAGTCGCATGTGTGTGTACGTCTACATCTAAGATCTAGATCAAGATAGAAAATCATGAAAGTAATGAAAGTAGAATTCTCCTGAAGTGGATTTAGCGCGCCCGCCGAACTGCGCCGAGGGATATTTTGTGTTCAGTGCGTTTGTGTGTAGAATGCCACATCTTCAAAGAGGGAGAAGAAGTCTTACCCCTAGAGGTAGTCAAGAGGGGGTGCTACATGGATACATTCAAGGTAAAATATTTGTGTTTTGTTTCTTTCCTGTTTTCTGTCTTTTTCCTCTTCTTAACTTTCCAAATAATTCTTCATTATTATTCCGTTCGTTCACAAAGGGTTACGTTGGTACATACTCTCATGTGTGGCTCGTTGGTACATACTCTCATGTGTGGCTCGTTGGTACATACTCTCATGTGTGGCTCGTTGGTACATACTCTCATGTATGGCTCTTTGGTAAACAATCTCACTTTCATGTCTGGCTCGTAAGTAGGCCTACATGCCCTCATGTGTGGCTCGTTGGTACATACTCTCATGTATGGCTCTTTGGTAAACAATCTCACTTTCATGTCTGGCTCGTAAGTAGGCCTACATGCCCTCATGTGTGGCTCGTTGGTACATACTCTCATGTATGGCTCTTTGGTAAACAATCTCACTTTCATGTCTGGCTCGTAAGTAGGCCTACATGACCTCATGTGTGGCTCGTTGGTGAAAGGTCAGCTGCTGAACAACAAGCCGTTGGCTGGGAGACGCCTGAGCAGTTTGACTCGCAAACTGGCACGTGATCCAGAACTTGCTGGTAGGTATGATTATGTTTGATCAGATCTTGAGAGATCAGGAATCACCAAAGAAGTTACTCCAAAAGAAGAACTACGATCCCATGACGATCCTGTTTATTGCATGCCCCACAAATAAATCAATTCTGAGAAAGCTCTAAGGGTACTGAAATAGATCTAGGTGTAAAGAAAAAAAGGGGATCCTCAGGTACAGTTGTCACTAAAGCAGGAAGAACGGGTCGTCTTAAGTCTATTTTGGACTTGTAACTCTATCGTTTTCTTAAATATGACTCTCTGTTTGTGAACGGTTCTTTCTTCATATTGCATTTTCAGCATATTTATATGCAACACGGTGGACCTTGGTGGTAATTTCTTATATTTGCTTTGTGTTGTAAGTTTGAGCCGATATTGCTCTCCCGTCTCATCGTCAGAATCACTGACAACATTCGAGTCACTTTACATTATGTAGGTTTATGGGAATTTCCGGTTTAGGTCTCACGCCTTTGACTTTGACCGTCTTCTCAAAGGAGGAGGAAGAGGAGGGGGAGGAGGAGGTGTACGTGTAGATGGAGGAGGAGAAGAAGAAGAAGAAGAAGAAGAAGAAGAAGAAGAAGAAGAAGAAGAAGAAG
>NW_004797819.1:490598-492806 GCF_000002075.1 Aplysia californica
ACGGGGGGTGTGCGGGGGGTGTACGGGGCGTGGGAGTTCTGGGGAAGCTGGATAGACAGATAGATAGATGAGTGACTGGATAGACAGATGAGTGACTGGATAGACAGATGAGTAACGGGATAGACAGATAGATGTGTAGCTGGATAGACAGATATATAGATAGATGAGTAACTGGATAGACAGATATATAGATAGATGAGTAGCTGGATAGACAGATTTATGAGTAGCTGAATAGACAGATAGAGAGATAGAATGAAAAGCAGGATAGACAGATAGATAGATGAGTAACTGGATAGACAGATAGAATGAGTAGCTGGATAGACAGATAGAATGAGTAGCTGGATAGACAGATAGAATGAAAAGCTGGATAGACAGATAGAATGAGTAGCTGGATAGACAGATAGAATGAAAAGCTGGATAGACAAAGAGACAGACAGATTTATGAGTTGACGGATAGACAGAAGGTGGGTTTATACCCTGAATGTGTTTGTAGATAAGACCAACGTAACTATCATTTAATAGACGTGTGTCTGTCTGTCTGTCTGTCTTTTTGTCTGTCTGTCTTACTCCCCTCACACGCTCTCTCTCTCTCACGCTCTCTCTCTCCCTCTCTCTCTCTCCTCCTCTCTCTTTGTCTCTTTCTCTCTCCCTCTCTTTCTCTCTCCCCCTCTCTCTGTCTCTCCCTCTCTCTCCATCTCTCTCTCTGCCCCATCTGTCTCTTCCTCCCACTCTCTCTATCTCCATTCCTTCACACTCTCCCTCTCTCTTTCCCCCCTCACCACCCACTCTCTCTCTCTCCCCGTGTCTCTCTCTAGCACTCTCTCCTTCTCTCCACGTATCTCTCTCTAGCTCTCTCCCCGTGTCTCTCCCTAGCTCTCTCTCCCTCTCTCTCCATGTCTCTCTCTCCCAGTGTCTCTCTCTAGCTCTCTCTCTCCCCGTGTCTCTCTCTAGCTCTCTCTCCCAGTGGCTCTCCCTAGCTCTCCCCCTTTCTCCCTGTGTCTCTCTCTAGCTCTCTCTCTCTCCCCGTGTCTCTCTCTCTCTCTCCCCGAGTCTCTCTCTCTCTCCCCGTGTCTCTCTCTACCTCTCTCCCCCCGTGTCTCTCTCTAGCTCTCCCTCTCTTCCTGTGTCTCTCTCTGGCTCTCCCTCTCTCCTAGTGTCTCTCTCTAGCTCTCTCCCCCGTGTCTCTCTCTAGCTCTCTTTCTCTCTCTCCCTGTGTCTCTCTCTAGCTCTCCATCTCTCTCTCCCTCTTTCTCTCCCTCTCTCCCCGTGTCTCTCTTTCTCCCTGTGTCTCTCTCTAGCTCTCTCTCTCCCCGTGTCTCTCTCTAGCTCTCTCTCCCTCCCTCTCTCCCCGTGTCTCTCTCTAGCTCTCTCCCTGTGTCTCTCTCTAGCTCTCTCCCTTTCTCCCCGTGTCTCTCTCTAGCTCTCTCTCTCTCTCCCCGTGTCTCTCTCTCTCTCCTCGTGTCTCTCTCTAGCTCTCTCCCTTACTTTCTCCCCGTGTCTCTCTCTAGCTCTCTCTCTTTCTCTCCCCGTGTCTCTCTCTAGCTCTCTCTCTTTCTCTCCCCGTGTCTCTCTCTAGCTCTCTCTCTCTCCCCGTGTCTCTCTCTAGCTCTCCCTCTCTCCGTGTCTCTCTCTCCCCGTGTCTCTCTCTAGCTCTCTCTCTCTCTCCCCGTGTCTCTCTCTAGCTCTCTCTCTCTCCCCGTGTCTCTCACTAGCTCTCTCCCTTTCTCCCCGTGCCTCTCTCTAGCTCTCTCTCTCCCAGTGTCTCTCTCTAGCTCTCTCTCTCTCTCTCCCTGTGTCTCTCTCTAGCTCTCTCTCTCTCTCCCCGTGTCTCTCTCTTGCTCTCTCTCCCCGGGTCTCTCTCTAGCTCTCCCTCTTTCTCTGTGTCTCTCTAGCTATCCCCCTCTCTCTCTCCCCGTGTCTCTCTCTAGCTCTCTCTCTCTCCGCGTGTCTCTCTCTCCCCGTGTCTCTCTCTCTCTCTCCCTGTGTCTCTCTTTAGCTCTCTCTCCCCTTGTCTCTCTCTAGCTCTCTCTCTCTATCTCCCTGTGTCTCTCTCTAGCTCTCTCCCTCTCTCCCCGTGTCTCTCTCTCTCCCTGTGTCTCTCTCTCTCCCCGTGTCCCTCTCTCCCTGAGTCTCTCTCTAGCTCTCTCCCTCTCTCCCCGTGTCTCTCTCTAGCTCGCTTTCTCTCTCTCTCTCTCTCTCTCTCTCTCT
>NW_004797819.1:492906-508231 GCF_000002075.1 Aplysia californica
AAAATATTTGTGTTTTGTTTCTTTCCTGTTTTCTGTCTTTTTCCTCTTCTTAACTTTCCAAATAATTCTTCATTATTATTCCGTTCGTTCACAAAGGGTTACGTCGACATATTTTCAAAGTTTTCGGAAACTACCTTTTCATGTTTCAGGTTTGCGATGGGTTTTTCTTGTAAATCGGAGCTCTCAGACTCAGATGTTTTCACTCTGCCAGTAGCCATTTCAGTTTTTTTGGGTTTTTGTAAGAGTTTTACGGCACTTGCAACACAATTAGCTCATATAACTTAATATAAGTGCTGAAGATTAGAGGTGTAATGTTACAAAGGAGTAACAAAAACACAAAAAGGAGGGGAGATGAAGAGGATAGATGTTTGATATATGAAAGAAGGAGCAAACCACTCCAGAGCACCCGCCAACCACCCACTTTTCATATTTTACTGGTAACTACTTCCGTCGTGTGTGTGAGACAGCTACTTCTACTACTTCCACATCTAGAATCTGTTTGGATACGTGCTCTTCACAGTGTCGATGGATACTTCAGGCCAAACTGATAGGGCGATAAGAACAAAGGTGCAAACCTCACCAGAGCACCCATCAACCACCCACCACAAATCAAACTAGAACGATATAATTTTCAACAACAACAAAAAAATTTTGGTAGAGGTTTCACGGCGCTCGCAACTGCATAAGGCATTTTTTAAGGTCATTTGATCATTTAAGCGCCAAGGGTGGATGTCAACAGAGAAGTCCTTACAGGGAATCAGACTTACTCTGCTCACCTCTCTAGCTTCAACAGCACAAAGTCTGCTTCGGCTATGAAGGCATCCCGGAAATAGCGGGTCACTAAGAGTGTGACAAACATACAAAGGAAGTAGAGGAAAAATGACGATAGTAAGGATTAGGAAAGAAAAAGCAGCAGTTCCCTCCTGTTGCAGTTCAGGCAGCTATGAGCATATCATGAATCAGCTCATTTACAATTCTGTGTATGTATATATAAGAACGGGTTAATCTCCTTTGGGAATTGCCTAAAAATACTTGGGTCAGTAGCACCGCCCCAGGGGTGATATATACAGTCGAACCTGCGGAAGACGGAATCGCAAGGGAGCCAGAACAAAATCCGTCTTACTTAGACATTTTCCGTCTTCGACATTTTCCGTCTTGAGTCTTAGACATTTTCCGTCTTGAGTCTTAGACATTTTCCGTCTTCGACATTTTCCGTCTTGAGTCTTAGACATTTTCCGTCTTAGACATGGCAATTTAGGGGGAGATGGAGGTTGGTGGGGGTGGGGGGGGGGGGGATTCAAAGAACCAGCCGGTGGGATCAAGGATCGCTTGTCCGATCGGCAAGCAGTGGTCAAAACTTCACACCTCTCAATTGCTATCCTGTCTGATTATAATGACATGCGTCAGTCTTACTTATATTTACCACCAGTGCTTGCCTTTCACAGGACCACTGTTTGACCTCTCCTTTGATTCCACCCTTAGCCCCACCCACCAATGCCACCCCTCACTGTCATAATGTCAATGATTCAAGGAACTTTTTTCTCTGCTGGCCGTACGATCAGGGCGGCAGGCATTGGTCAATCTAATTTCACACCTCTGGCTTCTGGCTACCCCAGGAAAGTTTCCGTAGTGGCTGGCTACTCGAGCACTCTCACGGGCAGTCGTGAGATTTCACACCCACACTCCACTGACCATCTGCATCGCTCAGGGCTCACATGATGGGGTCACATCTACCCCCAAATTGCACCCCTACTCCTCTTCCTCGCCCAGCGGCATGGCCATAGCGTTAAGTTTAGAGCCGGCGGAACCAAACTTGCGAGTTTTGTTTCAAATCAGGACTGAGCGGGTAAAGCATTTTCCGTCTTAGACGGGTGAAATCCTCGGAAGGGAGCGGATTTGTCTTTCCGTTTCCGCGTTGGGCAGGTTTCCGTTTTCTACAGGTAATTAAAGAGGAATATATCAAGGGGGGAGCGGGGAGATTCCGTTAAGACAGGTTTTCGTTTTCTACAGGTAATTAAAGAGGAATATATATCAAGGGGGGAGTGGGGAGACTCCGTTAAGACAGGTTTCCGTTTTATACAGGTAATTAAAGAGGAATATATATCAAGGGGGGAGTGGGGAGACTCCGTTAAGACAGGTTTCCGTTTTATACAGGTTTCCGTTATGGCAGGTTCGACTGTAATTTGTTTGATAAGAAAAGGTAAGAAGATGCAGACCTCGCCAGAGCACCCACTAACCACCCACCACCACAAGTCCAACAATGATCAGGCCACAAAACAAAACTGAAAGCCGATAAACACACATGTAGATCTTTATTTCCTGTGAAAACAAACAAACAAAACAATACAACCATCAAGATGTAGCAGCTCGCTGGAGCATGGCCACATAGATTAGAGCCATTCAGAAGGAAACAAGAGACATGAGGCAGACATGAAAGAACAATTTTGGGGACAGAGGGGAGCAAATTTACGTAAGTGTAATGCCCACAGCAATTTGGATGTAACTTATGAAAGTATCGCATTCCCCCCTTCCCGATTAATAAAATTAAAATTTTTTTTTTAATGAAGTCCAAATTCCGTAGTAGTCTCCTCCCTCCCTGTACTATACACGAAGTGACATTACACAACCAGGATGGGACCCATCAAACGTGAAGTAATGTCCAATTGGGTTTTCTCAGTTTAATCAATCCATCTCAAAGCAACAATACACAATTCTTCAAAGGTAAGACATTAGGAGACCTATATTTAATGTAATGCCCAACCACTATTTGATTTCATGCATGTTGAGCCCCCTCTCGCATCAGAAACTCATCCCTGACCATCAATGATTTATTTATAGAGGCACCAGCCATCCATGTCCAGGTGCTGTTTTAGCCAAACTCATCCCTATTACAATGATTAGTCAGATTAGTGCCACCTAAAATAAGTAGCCCAATTTCAAATAAAAGTATCCCCCCCCCCCCATTGTAAGGGAGGTTTTATAGTCAAGTATATTACAGTGAATGCCTTCATGCTCTAGCCAGAAAACTTGTAAGGGAGGTCGATCTATAGTCAAGTATATTATAGTGAATGCCTTCATGCTCTAGCCAGAAAACTTGTAAGGGAGGTCGATCTATAGTCAAGTATATTACAGTGAATGCCTTCATGCTCTAGCCAGAAAACTTGTAAGGGAGGTCAATCTATAGTCAAGTATATTATAGTGAATGTGTTCATGCTCTAGCCAGAAAACTTGTAAGGGAGGTCGATCTATAGTCAAGTATATTATAGTGAATGCCTTCATGCTCTAGCCAGAAAACTTGTAAGGGAGATCGATCTATAGTCAAGTATATTATAGTGAATGTGTTCATGCTCTAGCCAGAAAACTTGTAAGGGAGGTCGATCTATAGTCAAGTATATTATAGTGAATGCCTTCATGCTCTAGCCAGAAAACTTGTAAGGGAGATCGATCTATAGTCAAGTATATTATAGTGAATGTGTTCATGCTCTAGCTAGAAAACTTGTAAGGGAGGTCGATCAATAGTCAAGTATATTATAGTGAATGTGTTCATGCTCTAACTAGGAAACTTGTTCACGTTATTACAAGACTTTTGGTGTGGAAACCAAATTTGTCAAATGACAAGATTTCAGTTGCAGGAACCCGGGATTTCAAGCAAAAGAAGTCTAAGAAACTATGTGAAAGAGAAAATATACAAAGGATACAATAGAAATGTCTGCTTGCTAATACAAATAATGAATTTCACTTTTAGGATGCAGTTGATAAATTGTGGGACACATGCCAATAAATAGCAGCTCGAGAGAATATTGCTTTGTCTTACATGAATCTATGTTTGACTAAAATGCAGCTTAAGATAGTTCGTTCACAAACAATTCATAAGCTGTAAAAGATAAATATCTTGACTACACACAATAAATAATTTGTTTCTTCAGCATTTTGTCTGATTGAGTTTCTTTGGCATCTCTCCGATTTCTCAACGCAGTAATCACAACGGACAATTTTTCTCTCCCGCGTCTCCTTTCGACCCTCACTAACATTCTCTACAGACTATCAGTTCCACGACTTCCTGCTTCTTTGTTGTTCGCAGTTGTTGGAGAAACTTCTTTGTTTGTTCGTAGTTGTTGGAGAAACTTCTTTGTTTGTTCGTAGTTGTTGGAGAAACTTCTTTGTTCGTAGTTGTTGGAGAAACTTCTTTGTTGTTCGCAGTTGTTGGAGAAACTTCTTTGTTTGTTCGCAGTTGTTGGAGAACAGAGAAACACACCAACAGGACAAAGTCAGCTTCTCGCTGCACGGAAACCAAGAGAAACATACAGGACCAGGGATGTTTGCCAACATTCTTTGAAACCAAAGACAGACACGGAGCATGAGTCTGTCCATGTCAAAAGTTTGGCCATTCAAAAAGAACGTTGATTTCCTGCAATTTCAAACATCTTTGGAAAAAATGTCACAAGAGCTCGACTTCCAAAACATACGTCAAAACGATTCGAAAAAGACATCTATACACCGATGGTTAATACTAATAATACGCTGAATTATCTACATAAGCATTTTAAAAAAATTTTTTTAAATATATATATATAAAATGTGACACAAAGACTGAAGTGAATGGGACTCGTTCATGAGGCTGAAAGGAAGCCAAAATTCATTTCCCATATTTATAAGCAGTGTTGTGTTTCATTTCTGAGTAGAACTGTCCTGAATTCAATACACCTACACATTTATCCAAACAGAGCAACAGTAAACACAACACAAGAAAATAGAGAGAATATACAACTTCTAGTAGATTTGGTGAATTGGGAAAGTTTTTGCCACCATCAACACTATTATACCTCACACGGTTTTTGTAGAAGGATTTACGGTGGGGCCATTTTCTGCCATCCCAAAAAGAGCAACATAGATTATCTGATGTTGTTGTTGTTATCGATCCAGTAGATTATCTGATGTTGTTGTTGTTATTGATCCAGTAGATTATCTGATGTTGTTGTTGTTATTGATCCAGTAGATTATCTGATGTTGTTGTTGTTATCGATCCAGTAGATTATCTGATGTTGTTGTTGTTATCGATCCAGTAGATTATCTGATGTTGTTGTTCTTATTGATCCAGTAGATTATCTGATAAAATGTACGTTTCTTGTTGGTTGTATTGGTCTGTTACACTCGTCTTGCCCATATCCTTCTTGTGTCTAGCTCGATGACGTATTTATAAAGTATACAGTGGAAACCTGATAGAACAGGGATGGTGGGAGTAGAGAAAATGTCCTGTTATATCCGATCCCTGTTAAATCAGAAATGCAAAGAAAGTGAGCATTTGTGGACTAATCCAGCTGTACTTATTCATAGGTAGTTTCCCTTGCCACAAGTACCCACGAACAGGGGTTTTGGCACTAACTTTCTCCTTGCCTCCTTAAACCACATCAGAAGAGCTTGGTCCACAGCAACTGCATCGGGTAGTCTCATCTTCTTTCGATCCAGAGCAAACTTTCCATTGGAGTATGCTGCCACTATCTTCGCTCTATCCTTGATAATGGTGAGAATCGACCCTTGTGGAATGTCGAACTGACGACCAATCTCTGCCAGTGCCAGTGGAGTTGGAGCTCGCTTTTTGTCAACAGCCTGGATTATTTCATTGTTGTTTCTTGGTCAATTAGAAGGCAGTTTCTCTTGCGCTTGATATCGTTGGTGACAGTAGATACATTACGCGTGCGTGTTGCTAGGTTTCGGGCTGGATCGACGTCTGCAGCACACTGTAGCCTTCTTTCGCTTCACACGCTGCGTGTGCTTGCCTTGCAGTGGCGTGGCTTGCATGGGCTTGCTCCATTTCTGCGTTACTCTCTCTCTCTCTTACTTTTTACACATTGTTAACGGACTATGTCCCTGCTATAACCAGTTGGGCTCCGATGAGGCCCTGTTATTGCCGATAACTTTTAATAGAGACAAAGAGTAGAAAAAATCAGGGATTTCAAAAATCCCTGTTATTACCGGATCTCTGTTATTACCGGGCCTGTTATATATGGTTTCCACTGTATTTAAAAAAAGCAGTTTTCGAAGAGGTAACGCTACATAAATGCCTGATCTCAAGAATAAGTGTCAGGAGTTTTTCGTGTTTTACTCAAAATCATGAAAAATGTGCAGTTACGTCGCTCTCTATTTCATGACAGCAGTACGTACTATGGATACTGAGCGGAAAAAGCACTGTAAGTCATTTAAAAAGTAAAATCCTACTTTGCAATAATGTAGCTAACCACAAGCACTGAACACTCTTGCTTCTTTTGAGTTAAAAAACCCAAAAATATGATTAAAATCTCTACACGATTAGGTGAAAAATGGATTCAGAGCTTGCAAGCAGAAATAGCAATATATATTTCTTAGTCTTGAAATATATATATTTGAAATGAGCTTTCTCCATACCTCACCCTACTACCAAAGACAAGGAAATATAATACCTTTCACAACTGGCTGCGCAAAGACCAAGTTACAGCGCAATTAAGAAACTTAAGAAACAGAAATAAGAATGAAACTGTCTTCCAATATTCCAAAGAGAAAATTAAATAGCAGGACCTGTAAAATGGTGAAACGTCTCAGCATTTGATTGAGCCTGTGTGCTCCAATAGACACATGTTCTTCAAAGACAGAGTAGCGTAGTGCAAGTACTGAGGGGACCACAACATGTGAAACAGAAAAATATCGGAAATCTGAGTATCATTGACTATCATTGCTGTTTGACCAGCCACTCGAGGAAATGTCAAAATGAGGATCTCAACGGAACAAATCAGGAACTGGGGAAAAACATCAGGAGAAATAACAAATCAATTCGGGGTGACCGCCAGGCTGACTTAAAGATTGTCCAGGGGTGTTGAGAAATATTAGAAGTAGAAGGCAGAGCAAAGTTTCAGAAAAACCCTGCTCAAAAGACGGAACAACAAAAAATACGGGACACATGCAAACAAAATGGGGACACTTGCAAACAAAATTGGGACACATGCAAACAAAATATGGGACACATGCAAACAAAATGGGGACACTTGACATTTGTGGCAAACAAATTTAGGATATTCTGTTTAAATCGGGATGAGTGGCAGGTTAGCCTTAGTGCAGGCATTGGCAAACTACGGCCAGCGGGCCAGGTTCGGTCCTCAAGCAAGTTCAGTCCAGCCTGCGAGCCGACCCATTAACTACTAATGAATGTGGCCTGCGGAGAGTGGATTATTAATTACAAATAAAACTGTCTGTCTTCAAAGTCAAAATTAGTGATTCTCGGCAAAGCTGGAAGAATAGAACTAATATCTTATCTGACGAAATGCCCTTGAGTGATAAATATACAATAATATATATGCCATAGTGCCAGTTTTTGTTTAATTTTGAGCCTCCCTTGTGAGAGCATGGGAACTACAACCAGTTTTACCCTATTTTCGAGTGCTTTGGCTTGCCAGATGTTGGGAATCGCTCAAACAGGCCGGCGACTTGGACACGTTTGCCCATGCCTGCATGCTGTAGGCTAGTGAGACATACTATCACAAGTCTACCGTCCAAAGGAATTCACTTGAAGAACAATGAAAAAGTAGGAAATACATGTATACATTTTTTCTCTCTCTCTCTCAATAACCAAACATACCCACACAAACCATTCGACGCTCCCACAAATCACAAACTCTGAGTAGGGTGCACACATCCAGTCAAAATGAAGTAAAAAAACAAAACAAAACCAAAACCCACTCGCTCTTTCAACTTCACACCTTTCATTCCTTTCTCTTCTGAGCTGTGATTAACTTCACAGAAACTACTCGAACCAAGAAATGCAGCAGAAGAAAGCAGGTAAGACAGGAAATTCCTGGTGGCCTCTGTCCAGGAGACTTCAAATCAAGACATCCAGTCCTCACAGGCAGATGGATCTACTTTCAGTGACGACCTTCATTGGGACTTAAGTCTGCACGGATCCAGGTCAGTTGGTGATTAGCTGTCTTGCTGGGTGCTCCTGGAGATATAACAAAACCAGCAAAACAAGTTGACAAAACTGCCTCTATATGATTGTTTGTTTGTTTGAGTCAAGAGAAGCACATTGACAAAATAATGGTCAAGTAGTACTGGGGACAAAGTAAGACAGACAGATAGAAACAACAGATGGAAAGTAAAGAAGTAGGACCTACCAGTGGCGCCCTCCAACCACCCACTCTCTGAATGATCATGAGTATAAAATTTTCTGCCATTTCCATTCAAATTTCATTCATTCAACTGATTCTTCTGTCCCATCTTCAAACGTTTTCATACAATTGACTTTGACATGCACTTGACCTTACATGACAACACCACCAACAACTGACTCACATCTTTATACATTCTAAGGCTGGTGTGCCATCTGTCAAGATATCAAATTCCCACAGCAATTCAATTCAGCCTGCATTATCTCTTCTCATGGATTACATTTCAAGCATTGTATTCAAATATTTATGTAAAATGCCGTGAGCTGTGCGTACATGGGGGAAGGCACAATAAACAATGATCTATATTCTATTATCAATGTTATTATAATGCAATTTGTTCATTTGAATAAAGAGAAGCACATCATGTAGACACAATAAAATAATAATGATCATATATACATTGAAAGGAAAGATCAAGACAGAACATAAAAAACCCAAAACAACAACCAGCACGGATCATGAAGTAAGAATCAACAGTGCCCCCCTCCTTTTTCAACCAGCACGGATCATGAAGTAAGAATCAACAGTGCCCCCCTCCTTTTTCAACCAGCACGGATCATGAAGTAAGAATCAACAGTGCCCCCCTCCTTTTTCAACCAGCACGGTTCATGAAGTAAGAATCAATAGTGCCCCCCCTCCTTTTTCAACCAGCACAATTAATGAAGTAAGAATCAACAGTGACCCCCCTCCTTTTTCAACCAGCACGGTTCATGAAGTAGAAATCAACAGTGCCCCCCCTCCTTTTTCAACCAGCACGGTTCATGAAGTAAGAATCAACAGTGCCCCCCCTCCTTTTTCAACCAGCACGGTTCATGAAGTAAGAATCAACAGTGACCCCCCTCCTTTTTCAACCAGCACGGTTCATGTAAGAATCAACAGTGACCCCCCTCCTTTTTCAACAATTTTTTTGCTTGAATGAAGAGAAGCAAATCAACGTAAGTATTGTCACAAATTGTGTATTGATGAAGCAAATCAACGTAAGTATTGTCACAAATTGTGTATTGATGAAGCAAATCAACGCAAGTATTGTCACAAATTGTGTATTGATGAAGCAAAAACAACAACCAAACCCCAGACAGAAGAATAGAGGGAAAGAAAGGAACACCCTCCAACCACTCACAGTACTACACAGACACAATCCATGCAAACAAGTTACATTTTATGCTATATAAATCAACTATACAAACAAGTTACATTTTATGCTATATAAATCAACTATACAAATACAAACAAGTTACATTTTATGCTATATAAATCAACTATACAAACAAGTTACATTTTATGCTATATAAATCAACTATACAAACAAGTTACATTTTATGCTATATAAATCAACTATACAAACAAGTTACATTTTATGCTATATAAATCAACTATACAAACAAGTTACATTTTATGCTATATAAATCAACTATACAAACAAGTTACATTTTATGCTATATAAATCAACTATACAAACAAGTTACATTTTATGCTATATAAATCAACTATACAAACAAGTTACATTTTATGCTATGTAAATCAACTATACAAACAAGTTACATTTTATGCTATATAAATCAACTATACAAACAAGTTACATTTTATGCTATATAAATCAACTAGAATCTATTTAGTGGCAATGCTCAAACAATATTTTCAAGACACTATCAACTCTCTTTTTAGTTTTAGTAAGTGTTTAGAGGCACTTGCAACACAATAAGGTCATATAAGTGCCGAAGATTAAGAGGTGTTACAAGAGAGAGGAGGAGAGATAAAGATGATAGATGTTTGATAGGAAAGAAGAAGCAAACCACAGCACAGCACTAGCCAACGACACACCATAAACTCTACAGCATCAAGGAACGCAGCAGAAGAACAAAATAACTTACATGCTGAACTTCCTGGTCAAATGGTTCCTCATCACATTTTGAGCTACGAATTCGACTGTACATATCGGAGATTGTTCTCAATCATTTGAAACATTTCACTGGGAGATGGAATGCGGCCCGTTTCTAACTTTGACCAAATTGGAACATCTGAAAAAGGAGTGAATAAAATTCAGGTGAAATTTTGTCATGAAAAGTACTTATTCGTAAAATTGAATTTCATAATTGAACAGCAGCTTTTATTCTAAAAAATAAATAAATTTAAAAAGGGAGAAAAGAAAATTGTAAAAAATACTTAAGAATGAAGTAGACTTTTTCTAAATCCCTGTCACGTCCTGACACTGAAAAGATTTTATATATTCTGACCTATGTATATTTAGTTCTACAAAGAAATTCTTGAAACCAAACTTAAAATAGTTGTAAGTAATATCCATTCAATAGAGAATAGTGCTGCAATGTGAGAAGATGGGAGAGTTCATAAAAGTCAGAAATGGAAGTTTTCAACATACACAGTATATATACAGTGTAAACCATTGAGACATTTTTGAACTCTTTGAGCCCCATGGGACGCTCGGAGCGTCCAGTGCTAGAGACAACTGTTTCAGGAAGTGCTAGTTTTTGCTTGGTTTTCCCAACTGTTCCTGAACCAAGGTTTTTTTAGGAATGACTAAGCCTTTGTTTCCTCCATTTAGAAATTGGGAGGCAAGCTTTTGGGGCTATAATGAGAAAATAGTGCACCAGGTTCAGGAGACGGTGGAAAAAATACTGGGAAACAGTGGAAAAAACTCAGGACTTAAAGAGTTAAATAAACTTACGTCGATTCAAAAAGTCTTCAAATACAACTGTGCTCCTTATATTTTTCTGAATTTCCTATTTCTGTGATTTCTTTAGTTTAAGTAAGAGTTTTGCGACACTTGCAACATAATAAGGTCATGTAAAGGCTGAAGATTAGAGCTGTCACGCTAGAACAACAAACTCAAAATAGCAGGAGGAGAGATCAGGATGACAGATGTTTGAAGGGAAAGTTTTTGTTTTGGGGGAGTGTTTTACGGCGTTCGCGACTGCATACAGTCAAATATGAAAGAAGGGGCAAACCACACTAGAATACCTGCCAACAATCCGCTTTTCCATGACTGACATTGACAAACTTCCATTTATCCCATACATTTAATGCGATCACAGTAACAGTGTCTTAAGAAAGACATACACAAGGGCAAAACTGATGCTTCATGCTGCCAAAAGAAACACTAATCCAAGGAATATTACAGGAGCAGACGTGTGTCAAATTTCTCATTGCTAAACAAGCAAAGTTAAAAACAACCCCCCCCCCTAACTTATTTGCTACAGCTTTTTTTCCCTGCTGTCCTCGTATACTAAACTACCAATGATAACTGTACATATATTGTTAGGATAAAGGAAACGCTTGACGAAGAAGGGAAAACGTAACTCACCATTGAATGATATTTCGAAAGCACCAGTAGAAATCAACTGCCCTTCAATGGCATTTGAGATGAAAAACAACATGAGGCAGGCGTAGAGCTGTGACCAAAGATCAGAAAAGAGAATGACATTTGTTTACTTTTACAAGGCAAACAGGAGTAGGCATATATAGCAAACCACTGCGTCACAATACACATAACAAAGCCAAATGCTTAAAAGACCAATTTTAAAGAAAAATCAGTACAAATGGGAAAATCTATTACGTCCACGGCCCTTTTCCTCTTTTCTATCACAGGGCCACAAACGTCTCCTCTCTCCCATTACAGGATCTTAAATTGTTCCTCTTCTCAACTCAACTCTTGTTTCACAACACGAACAGAGCTGTGCATGGATTCAGGGCTGGAAAAGTTACTGACTTTCCATCAATGCAAATAAAACTTGTGAAAGAAAACAAATAGCTGAGAGCCATGAATTACCTACAACAGCCTTCTATTTCAATTCTATCATTTCTGTGTAGATAAAATGATGAGGCTTGGCTTTCGAGTTTCAGTCATTATGCCTAAAAATTCATTACAATTATTACAACAACTTCTGTGGCAGAATCAGCAGGACAAAATTTTAAAAAACCCTACAGAATTAAGAGAATTAAAACTTAACAGCAATGACATCGTTTTCATAATAACTTCGGACCAATAGCAGTAACAGGGATGAATACGACTTACCGAGTCTAAATTACAAAAAGGAATAACTAACCATAATAAAGATTACTGGCAACAGTACTGTTAAGTTGATATTGATAAAATCAAAAATCAAATGAACAACCACAATTAAAATTTTGCAGATTTTGGACAAATATTATAATAAAACCTTGTCTTCTGTTGCCCAAGTAAAAATAGCTGGTGTCTGTAGGTTAATTATAGATGCTAGATTTCCCATTCAACAACACTTAACAATAAACCAACAGTCAAGCAAACATATGAAGTTATGAGTCCACAAGCTTTCAAAACTGGCACCCTCACTATTTCTAATTTGTGACTGTGGTCGTTTTCCCCATGTGCTCCTCAAATGATATGATACCTTGTTTTCTGTTGCCCAAGTATAAATACTTGGTGTCTGTAGGTTGAGGGAGGGGAATGGATTGTATCCTGTCACAACGAGGCCAATGAGGATAAACTTGATGATTCCGAGAGCCTGAGCGAGGCTCGACCGGACCACTGGAGGCGGGTAATGGTCGCCAACAATCGTCAGTGCCGGGAACCTCTCGTGAAGTGCTTGAGCGTACTGCTCAAACACCTTCCGGTACCCTCAGGTGTAGCTGGCAGAAGAGAAAGGAATGGTGTCACAGACACCTCTAGTGGAAACTGCCTGAATGATCGTCCCACTCAAAATTTGCTGGACAGATGAAAGTCTTTTTCGCTGTTTCTCATTCCGATTTATAGGGCCAAAAAAATCAGAGACATAACCATTTTCATGTTCCCTCCTGCACACAGATGTACTGCTTTGAGGGTCAAACTGCAATAATTTTTGCTGCAGATCACAATATGGCCACTAAAACTGTCGCAAATCAATTATTTTCAAGAAAATGTCAAAATTATTTGAAATTGCAAACCATCAAATTACAGAAGAAAACCCCTCAGATTTTTCTGTTTCCCTGAGTCCCCTGAAATCCCACAATGCAGGGCTGCCTAGCAGCCTACTTCAAATTTTCTGTTTCACGTACATTCAAGGTCAGTTTCGGGTATTTTGACCCTAAATCAGGTAGTAGAAAAAGCAAAGAAGGGAAAAAAAGATCAAATCGTTGCCCCAGCACACATAGGGGGGCCTACTTACCATTGAGCGGTTTGATTGATTGGGTAGATGTTTTACGGCACTATCGACACAATTTTGGTCATTTAAGCGTCATCAGGTTTCACCGCTACAAAATCAGACGTGTTTTTAATAAAGTCTTTCGGAGCTCTCAACCGCAAACGATCACACTATTTCTATTATGCTAAAAAGACGAACAAACATTTATAAAAATTTTTTGTAAATATGGAAAAGGCTTATTTACATTTGTATATACAATACAAATCTCAGTGTATGTATATATACACCGACAACGACAACTATATATTTTCACATTTTATTAAACAGTCCAATTTCTTTTATAAAACTTTAAATTCTTCTAGGTTCTATGATGTTAAAAAGGGTCTTAATATTTTTACATTTAAAATATTTATCACGGACATAATTAAAGTCGACACATTCCATTAGGATGTGCCGAACTGTGAAATTTGTGTTGCACGCCACGCAAAAAGGAGCTTCCTCTCCTTCGAGCAAATGTTTGTGCGTGACGTGCGTGTGTCCTATTTTAAGTCGGGTAAAAATTACTTTTTCTCTTCGTGGTAGAGAAAATGGTTTCCTGGGTGTAAGTTTCGGTTGAATGTAATGGAGTTTGTTGTGTATTTGTTGATTCCAACTTTGGGACCAGGAGGATGTGATGTGTTCTTTTACTTTCGGTTTCATGTCAGAGAAAGGGATTTTACTATTTTTGTTTTCAGGTAGTTTTAGAGATTCTTTGGCAAATTGGTCAACGGCTTCGTTGCCATCAATGCCTACATGGCTTGGAAGCCAAGCTATTGTAATAGTTTTTCCAGACTGATGTAGAAAATGCAGTTTAATGATAAGTTTCAAAATTCTGTTGTCGGAGGTGTCAGAGCACTCTAAAGATTTCAGACAAGAGAGAGAGTCTGAAAGGATTAGGAAGGTAGACTTGGTTGATTGATCTATAATATTTAGGGCCATTTCAAGAGCTGTAGCCTCAGCAGTGTAGACTGAGGCTTCTGGATGGAGTTTCCTTAAGCTTAAGCTGTGTGGCGATGCAAGGGCAGCAGCTCCTACTGCGGAGTCATTTTTGGATCCGTCTGTAAAGAGTTTCTCTGCTTCAGGGTATCTATTTATCAGCTGTTTATATGAGTTTAAGTATGTAGTTTTGTCTGTGGACTTTTTGTTGTGTTTTTTTAGTGATTGTCCTGATTGTCAGCATTCACAGCCATATAGAAGGGTTGACCAAACATAGCATTTCAGGACTTTCATTTTGGTGTTCATAGATATGTTTCTATTTTTCAGGATTGGGCTCATTTTATTGAAACTAGCCTTAGCCATTGCCGTTCTCCATTGCAGCTCCTACTAATCGGACATAAAATCAACTTACACCATTGTAACGAGGAAAAGCTGAACTTTTACAAGGTGTACGGCACTTGGTGTTTTATAGCGAAAGAGCAAAGAAACAGCGATCGGAATTACCCCGATGCCACGCGGTCGGAAGGCCGCAAGTGCTCGCGAGGCCGTGTTTACGCTACCTAATAAAAGAGCCTTTCATACAAAAAAATAATAACAGCAGGATTGGAATCTGCAGGAAAAAATACAAAAGATAGCAAAGTTTCGGAGATATATTTTTAAAAATAAGAAAGTTGCAGGAGTTTGAATGTTTGCCACAAGTCCTTGGCCTAAAATTTCTATGAATTTTTTGACACATTTCCCCTGATATTTTAAAAACTACTGCAGATACATCAAATATCTTTATAGATATCTATATATAGATAGGTTCTGCAGGAAAAACTACAATAGGCTGCCAAGTTTCATTTATAGTATTCCGTTTACTACGGAATTATTGATAAAAAATGCCTCAAAACACCCAAAAATGTGGACCGTGTTTTGGGGATTTTTTCCTTCGAAGTGACTATTCGGACTTGAGTCCGAATATGAAAAAATATTATTCGGACTCTGATTCTTGTCCAGCATGACATCACTTCCGACTTCCTGTGACTCGTGACTCCGGCTTCC
>NW_004797819.1:509835-512893 GCF_000002075.1 Aplysia californica
GAGTACTATGACTATGAGAGCGTAGTTAGGCTAGGTGTGCGTAGTAATCACGGACCGAGACGGGGTGGTCTGGTAAAGTACAATCCAGCCAAGTTGAGAACAAATTGACCCATTATGATTGGACACACATTATTTATAATGCTAAAGATAGTGTTGTTTTGAGACTTGACAACATTTCAGTCGGTGGCAATTGACAAAAAGTCAATTTTTGCCAATTGCCACAGCGTCACTCGGTGGCAATTGACATTGACGCTACCAAAAAAAAATTCATTAAAAAAATCATACCTTTTTTATTTATGAACGAATCGTCAAAATTCAAAAACTGTGTTACTCAGCAGAGATACGGCTATCATGGACATTGTTTTGTTGGCTTTAAAGCAAAAAAACCATTTTCATACACTAACACAAGACTCACAAGGAGTAATATTACCGGTTCGGTCAAAATAAGGACGAAAACAGGCACGTCGACTTTGAAGCTTTATATATCTCTTATCTGCCTTGCCCTAGAAACAAACCGAAACCAGCTACAGGAAGTCATGTGATTGGATGACCCCAGGAATGACCTGTTTCAGCTTGTTCTCATGTTTGAGGCCCTTACTGGGTGCAAAAGTGACGCCCGATTTATTTACGAGTTCGGTCGCATTTTTTTGGTTTTCTCATGGATTCGGGCAGTATTTTGACATTCGGTCATTTTCAATTATTATCACATTTGTTTCTTTGCAAGCTTAAATAACATGATTTTTAATGTTTGTTTGTTATCACACACTTGGACACAATGATAGTTTGTCTAAAGTGGTATTCACCATTTATAGCTATTTTAATGAGTATGTATCTGACCCACTTTACTACGTGGTATCTGACTCTACTACATTGGCATCTGGCTCACTCAACTACATTGGATCTGACTCGGCTACACTGATATCCGACTGTACTACACACTGGTATCTGACTCTATTACACTGGTGTCTGACTGAGTTGATATGCTGTATCTGACTCTACTATTATTTAAAATTATGCACAAATTCTTTATTCTTTGTTATATATAACCATTGGCTCTATATTATCTTATGTGCCCGAAGGATGAGAAACTACGGATTTTATGTTACAATCCGGGCACCCCCCCTTTGGGCAAAAACGGCGAGACTAAATGGCAAATTCTCTTTCATCCTTGACAGGGCTTCATATGCAAATAACTCTCCAGCCTTCAGAGTCTACCAAACGTAGAATCTAGGTCACAGGCTCCTTCATCCACAACCAATGTTAACTCGGTAAGATTGTACTTTACCGGACCACGGGTTGCTGCCGGTCGGGACTACTTTCGCTATGGCGCCCCTTGGGCCTTGTGCCTGTTCAGCTGTTGCCTGGTGGTCCGATATTCTTCCTTCCCGGGCTCCCCTACTCACTTTCCTACGTCTTCACCCTCTGACTGCCAACTGACGTCTGTTACCGGGTTTTTCAGCCATCACGACCGTGCCCTTTGACCCACGACGCTAATTGGTCAATCTAATCATGTGGTCCACTATTCTTCTCTGGCTCGCGACCGTGCGAGGCGTAGGCCGACACCCCCCCTCCCTCACACACGCCCACACCAACACCCCGTGGTCCGGCAAAGTACAATGGAGGGCGAGAGATGCGCACGAGCGCTCGTTTGCATAATAGCAACCCCCCGCCAGCACGACTTTGCGCGTGCTGCGAAGCAGGGTACGAGAGGTAATTTGCATAATTGGCACCACTGTTCCAGGTTTAATTACCCCGATTGTCCACTTTGCGCCATTATTATTTATTGTGATGCTTGCATGATGTTTTCGCTATGGCTGACCCCGAGATTTTTACTGTTTTTTCATTAGCCAGATTAATTTCTGATCGTTCTGTTTTTGTAAAGTGGTTGTTTGACAACAATTTGTTAATTGATTTTTTGGATGTTTCTTGTGAGTGTGGTGCTTCTTTACCTTTTGTCAAAGATTGTACTTATTCTGCTGACGGACATTGCTGGAGGTGCGTTTCCCGGAGGTGTAGAAGAAAGTTTTCTATTCGCTTTGGGAGCTGGTTCAGCCACTCTCATTTTTCTTTGGAGACTGTAGTGAAAGTGACTTATTTCTGGTCAGGGGCTTATTCCAACAAACAGTGTAGTTTAGAGTGTGGTGTAGGCGAGAAAAGTGTCGTCGATTGGTTTAATTTTTGTAGAGACGTTTGTGTAGACATTTTGGACAGTGAGGATAGGTTTAGTCAGATAGGTGGCGAAGGTGTCGTGGTAGAAATAGACGAAAGCAATTTTGGGAAGAGGAAATTTCATAGAGGCAAGCACGTAGATGGAGTTTGGGTTTTTGGGGGTATAGAGAGAGACAATAGAGAGAACTGTTTTTTTGTAGTGGTAGAAGATAGGTCAGCAGGTTCTTTAGTCCCAATAATAGAAAAATATATTAGGAAAGGTTCTGTAATAGTGTCGGATTGTTGGAAAGCATAGGATAGGTCAGGAGACTGTGGTTATACCCATCAAAAGGTTAACCACAGCAAACATTTTAAGTACCCTCAGATTGGTGCTCACACCAACAACATTGAGAGTACGTGGCACAGTCTGAAGAGGAGCAAGGGCACCTTCGCCAAAACTCTCATAGCTAGTTAGTTATTTCACTGAATTTATTTTTCGTAGTGAAGTTTTGCCGGGATCAAGCCCCTTTCAAAGCCTTTACCTCCTCAATTAGTGAGGTCTTTACAAAAGAAAAGGCAGTCACTGCGCTACGCCAGAAGTGGGCGGCAAACTGCAAACAATTGAAACGGCCGGGCCAGTCTTCAACTTCAACCGCAAAAAAATCTTCAACTTCAACGCAAAAAAATCGAAGGGTGCGCGCCCCGCGCCCCCCGCCGACCAAGAAAACCAGCTCCCGGCTACCGAAACCGAGCACACCGAGCACCCTGTCGTCGTACCACCACCACCCCCAGTCGTCGACCCACCCCCCCCCCCAAGGCGAAGCACCGACCCGCTTCGTTAGATAAAGAAGATGGGGTGGTCCCAAGGAGAGTTATTGGGATCCGAAGGGGGGGGGTTTGCGGTTGGGAA
>NW_004797819.1:513597-520074 GCF_000002075.1 Aplysia californica
TTGGCAGGGGATTTTAACTTTGGTGGACCACCGTGTATCATACCAACAGTGGGGTGGGGGGGTTCAGGGGGGCTTGCCCCCCTGGAAACTATAATAAAGAAAACACACAAAAATGCGAAACAATAACATTAATTAACATGAGCGGACAGTCGTGTTTACATATCAATGGGGGGGTTTCAGCAACAATAATTTAAAGACACTCACACACACACATATAAACAATAGCATGATAAGTCGCGAGCAGGGCCAATGGGGTTGCAATTATGCAAATGAGCTCTCGTGCCCATCTCTAGCCCTCCATTGTACTTTGCCGGACCAGGAGTAGGCCTAGGGCCTAGGCCAAGCCAGCAGAGTCGCGAGCAAATAAGAATAGTGGACCACGTGATTAGATTGACCAATTAGCCTCAAGGTGTCAGGGTCATGGGTCAAAGGGCACAGTGGCACGGTCGTGATGACTGAAAAACCCGGTAAGAGACGGCAGTCGATTGCTGGCAGTTGAAGAGGGAGGACGTAGAAAACTGAGTAGGGGAGCTCGGACACGAAGAACAGCGGGCCACTAGGCACCAGGGGCGCCACAGCGAAAGTAGTTCCGACCGGTGGTCCGGTAAAGTACAATCTTACCCTGTTTTGCTCAGTTGATGAAGAAAAAGCTGTCTTAAGGATTATTTTTAGCAAAATATCGCCGTAACTGTTGTTTCAACGAAAATAAGGGAGGTTGCTTTAGGTTTGTGTGCCACTCTTTTGGGGCTAGATTTGAAAACAAAGTTTTAAACGATCTTCTTGTACTCCAGTGCCTGACAGCAAAAAAAAAAAACGTGCTGCCCGAACCGGTACGATTACTCTAGACTCTAGACAGAGAGAAGAATGACGGCTGACTGACACAGTACAGCGTAGCCTAAATTCACTTCATTCAAACCATCTTACCAAAACATAAATTTAAGCGTGGGACCAGCAAAATTTGAAAGCTTTGGAGCTTTGATGTCTTTCTGTACAGAGTAAGATTCTTGCGACGAGGTGAAATCTCTGTATGTTAAAAACAGCAAACCCACACACAGGGCATAAAACGGGAGTTGGCCGAAGTCGGCCATTTTGACTTGTGAAATGAATAAATTCAAACGGGCAGACTAACCCGCACAGCACAATGACATTGATATTCAAAGCAACAGCTACAATATTAATTGGTCTACCCACCCCCAGCTCCTTGACCCACCCCCACCCCACGCCCCCACCCTCTCCTCATGTTTTCAAACTTTTAGTCAAGAATGGTACTTTAGTGATGATAATAGCAGCTAAAAAGTGTAGTACACTCCATGAGTGACTCCATCAACAGGCCTAGGCCTAGCCTTTTTAAAGTGGAAACAACAAATCATTTTAGACAATCTGTTGATGCAATCGGCTCGTCAGCTCGATGCTGGACTATATAAAGAACAGCTGAGGCCAAGCCAACACTGAATTTTTGTTGTAGGCTTAGTAAGTTGCCTTATCTGTCGCACTGAAAAAAGGGTGTAGGCCTAAAATTAGCAATTAGAAATCTACCAGGCATTAACTTTATCGCTGGTGGAGTGATGAAACCTCGTAACCCCAGAAAGGAAAATTTTACAGGAGAGACAAAAAACTGATTTACTCTTGAATAAAATGACCTATATGAACCAAAGTTGGTAAAGATAGATAAAAAAAAATGTTAGAAACGTGGTTAGTATATAAAAATAACTTTTCTATTGTTTATGTGGTTACGCTGTGGGATGCGAGGTTTCATTACACCATTTTTGTCGTGATGAAACCACGTAGTCAGCCGGGCGGGTGGGTTATGAGGTTTCATCAGGACAGAGTTTGAGGGTTGCGAGTTTTCTCGCTGCTCATTTTGGTTGCAGTATGCGTCTGTTGTTTGAAACGCCACAAAGTGATAAAGATGTTTATTCGAAACCAATTGGTTTGGAGTTCGATTCCCGGCCAATTGAAGTCAAATTAATGTGTGTTACCTGCAGAATTTATGTTTGAATTCTCAAACGGATTGCAATTAATGCAATTTGTTCCACTATAATTTGCCAAGATTAGATCTGGTGGTTACTTCCAGTTTTACTAAAATGCACAAATTAATAATAAATCTCTGCAATATGGTCTCTGTTTGCACTACAGATGGTTTCATAAGAGATATTGAATCATAATGAACAACCATTCATGTTAATGGTATAAATTGTCATGAAGTGACGATGCATATTGGCAATAACAGATTTAAGCACCTGTAGGTGATTGTACTTTAACGTTTTGTGTAGAGTGGTGAGGTAGGATGGACTTTATGTTTCTGTGTCCTGCCTTCGGAACGGCAGCCCATTCATATTTGAGGTGAATCTTGAACTGGATGTTCATGTCTGGGATGTACTTCAAACACCTGACAATAGGATCACCCGTTTTTCTACCTAGTTTTATAGACTTGTCGTAGCTTCCACACTTAGAATATTCCTTGAAGAATGTGTGATCCGAATATTTGTTTTGATGAGTTTCTTGTTTTGCTCTTGCCATCATGAAGAAATGGAAGTAGTCTTGGAGGACCTCGATGCGTGTTTTTCGAAGCGATGTCTTTATAGTTGAGTTTACACTGTTAATTTCCATTTGTGTTTGTCATTTGATGTAATGTTTTTGTTCAATTGTTCTTCCATGTGTTGTTGAAAACAAGCTGAGAGGAACATTTTCTAGTGGGGCATTTCTGTATTGGTAACCACAGTTGTCGCTGTCGATAATGGTTTTCCGGAAGTCCAGCTTTTCCTTTAGGAAATCCAATAGACATGAAGCTAACTCATTTGCCATAAAACCCCCTTCTGCTTCATGACACACGTAACAAGTAGTCTGACGTGTTGCAGCATCCGATAGCGTAAAGTTATGAACGGCGAGTTTCGTTTTGTAATGTAAGGCTGATGCGGAAGATCCATTGAAAGTACGGCCGTTTTAGGTTCATCACTGGCTAGATATTTGATGGCTTCAGATTTATCTCGTTCCTTTTCTTTGCGCTCTGCCTCCTTTTCTAGAATGTGAGCATTCCAAAAGATCTTCCAGCACATTGTCAACTTCACGACTGATGCAAAAGTCGCACATAATATATATCTTTGACATGAACAGCGACAGGTGATTCTGCTTGAATGCTTCTTCCAGGCCGGGTCTGTTGAGAGGCCGCCTCCCGTGGTCTTGGTAGAATTGTGCATATATTTTGTAGATATCTGAGTTGCTTTGATAATTATTGGTTCTAAGTTTCTTACAAATCATTCACCCAACCCAGTTCAATTCAGGAACATCTTTTAACACTTGCACCTTATGGCCACCTTTTAAAAGTGTTTATTGAAGGTATTCCCTATCTGTTTAGTCTCTGAATACCTCCTCTGAGGTCCACTAGTCATCCCATGAAAGGGTCCACACTAAATCAAAATTAGAATGTCTATCAACTTCAGAGAGCCCTTTACATTTCAGAGTCCAGCTCTTGCAATCACAGTTTGGTTTCAATAACTTAGCTGGGATTTTCAGTGAACCTTTACGTATTCCGATCCTGTCCTGATCCACGGATAGCTTTTCGCTTATTTGTTGCCACTCCTAAAAACCCTTTCTTTTCCTCTGTGGAGCATCATTTATGCTGGCATCACAAATGGGCTGTGTCTCGGGATCAAGCTCCAGGAAAAGTGGCTAAGGTGCCTGAATATGGTCTACAAATCGTGTTGCTGTGACCTCGAAGGTAGTAATTCAGCATCTGACTTACAGTTGCCTAGTGACACGTCAGTATGGTTTGGGGTATGATACCAGGCGACACCGGTGTTGGTGCAGACTCAGTCTGGGATGAAGTCCTTATCTCCACATATCAGGAACAGCCCTGGAAAGGACTGCGACATGGTGGATGGGGTCAATTCATGGAACGTGGTCTGCTCAGTGGTTTCCAAACCAGCCCCTGTAGTGTATAAAGATCTAGGTGATGAGCACAGTTAGAAGGAGATATTCAATGCAGATTCGGAAATGTCCGTATTACTTGTGTTGTTGAGGCACAAATTGTTCACAATGTCCTCTAAAGACTTCAGAGTCATCAAGACCACGGTTAAGTTCAGTACTTTGCGGTCTCAACCACAACTGGAGGATTTGACTACACAGCGGATTCATAGTCTGAGACTCCCCCGGGGCGGTGCCACTGACAGAAATGTCTTTAGGCCATTACCAAAGGGGGGGGGGGGGGAGACATTTTCTCGTTCTAGTGCACAGTAGAATTGTAAATGGACTGATCTAACAATGTCATGCTCATAACTGTGCCTGAACTACGACAGGGAACTGCTGCTTTTTCTGTCCTAATCCTTATTATCGTCATTTTCCTCTACTTCTTCTGTATGTTTGTCACACTCTTGTGACCCGCTATTTCCGGGGTGCTTTGATAGTCGAAGCAGACTTTGTGCTGCTGAAGCTAGAGAGGCGAGCAGAGTAAGTCTTATTCCCTGTAAGGACTTCTCTGTTGACATCCACCCCTTGGCGCTCGTCTGACCGTATGCAGTTGCGGGCGCTGTAAAACCTGTACTAAAAAAAAGATAGTCTGAGAAGATGCGAAACCTTACCCTCTCTTTGATAAACAGAATGGCCTGTTGACATCTGGAGAGTGCACAGATCTGTCACCTAGTCCTAGTAAGGACTACCGTCACCTGTCATTTCAAGGTGTGACTGTTGACTTAACTTAAATGTTAACTACGTTTGTGCTCGATGAGAACATCTTGATTACCAGCACGTTAGTCATCCTAATGAATGGATCTTTAATATATTTCCACAATGTAAGTACTTCACGTATGACCATATTTGAACTTCTGAACTGACTGAAATAAAGTGAATGAATAAAAGAATGAATGAATGTAAGGATGACTGAATGAATGAAATATTTCTTTATTCCGTCAGATACATTAAATGCACCAGACAATGTCAGTTATGGGTGCTTCAATTAAGCTAATTCATAAAGAAGGCTCATCCAGAAACTCGTATAAGCAAGTCGCTCTCTCAAACCGGGAGTGATGAAACCACGCAAAAGCAGATCGGCGCACCGGGTGAGGGTTGCGAGGTTTCATCACGCCAGGATATCATGGGGGCAAACATACGAGTTTTTTTTATAAAGTTTTTTTTCATACTTTCTCTTACTAATTTAACCTTGTGCTTTTGACACACTGTGAAAAAGGACTGGGAGAAGACATTAAGCCAAAAAAACGAATTTCGAAAAAATTGAGGGTTACGAGGTTTCATCACTCCACCAGCGTTATGCAATCAGCACGTTACTGCAATTGTCAAGGATCGGAAAGGAGTGCATGCGCCGGGCACAGACACAGACAGTGCCTACAGACTACAGAGCTGAATTTTGAGTTCTAGAATCTAGATCTAAGTCTAAGTCTAGATCTAGAATCTGTGTTCTAACTGCCTGGGGCAAAAGGTAAAGGAAAAACATTCCAGTGATTTCGAGTGAGGACTTAAGAATGAGTCAGCAGATAGATCTAGATCTAGTATCCTTAGACAAAGACTGGACAGACTGTTTTAGACGAAGGATTCATTATTTCATCTTGATCCAAGCGTAGGCCTAATCTATAGTTTAAGTTTGTAGGCCAAAAATCTATTTTGTGTTTGGTTAGTCGAAACATAAAGACACACAAAGATCAGTAGGCTAGACTGAAAATGATATAATATAGTGACCTCCACTACTGGCCTCGGGTTTGCTTTAGAAAGACCATGTTAAGTATTTTATTTTGTAGGCCCTTCTATTAAAATGCATGCATGCATCTAGGCCTACATTAAATCAGCATTTCTCGATGTTGATAAACTTTATAAAGTGAAGTCTCCGCCTATAATAATTTAAGATCCCACCGCTTACAATCCCAGTTCGCTTAAGATCCTGCTGTTTTAAGAAAACATAATTTTTGCTACATACAAAAAGTCACCCCTAACATCCCACTCTGAAGGACAATATTTGGCGCATGGCTAACATCTTGCATTTGAGATGATTTATAATTTATGGAACCAAAACCCGCGAATGGGTGCATAGCTGATCAGCCGAGCTGTAAGATTTGCGATCATCGTACTGCCCGTTGCATCACAGATCATCCGCTCTCATGAAAGTGATCACCAGCTCCTTTGTGAATCCCATTGAAAAGGTACAATGTTTGCCTCAGACAGGATACACACATACCCAGGTGTGAACTTAAATGTAGATCGATGTGATTTTGTTCCCCAAACATTTGGGCTTGCACCTGTGCTGATCTCTACCTGAACTTACATAAAATAAGCTGGGAGGGTATAATTAGATAGAGGTCCAACAAGTCCACATGAAATGGGATCACATTTAATTGTGAACTTGTCAGTGCTTTTAATTGTTACCATGATCTCTGCAACTGTAGTTCTCTGCACCCTGCTAGTAATCTTTTTTAATTGATGCGGTCACAGTGCAGTGGAGCGTTATGATAGAGGGGGGGAGGGGGGATATGG
>NW_004797819.1:520781-535781 GCF_000002075.1 Aplysia californica
GGAGACCTGGACACTCTACAGGAAGCACATCAACAAATTAGAGCAGTTCCATCAAAGGGCTCTCCGCAGCATACTCGGCATCCGGTGGCAAGACCGCATCACCAATATTGAGGTCCTCAACCGATCAAGCTCACAAAGCATAGAAAGCATGCTTGTCAAAGCCCAACTGAGATGGGTCGGCCATGTCATCCGCATGGAAGACCATCGAATGCCCAAACAGCTGCTGTACGGAGAACTCGCAAGTGGCAAAAGAAATCTCGGGAGGTAAAAAAAGCGGTTCAAAGACACGATAAAGGAAAACCTTCAGCTCGCACAGGTAACCAAAGAAATCAAAAGAACTGCCACTGAAAGAAACGCCTGGCTCAGGGCCGTCCGTATTGCCAGCAGAAACAGTGATACAAACTACAGGGAGAAGATGACTATCAGAAGAGAGAGGAGACATAAGCTAACCACCATAACCACGACATTCCAGTGTCCCCACTGCAACAGACATTGTACATCCGAGATCAGATTGCACAGCCACATGCGCGTCCACAGATGAGCTGCAGGATTCATTGTCATCTTCGGCTACGAAGGACTACCTACACAGCTCACCATAAGTCATAAACCTACTGAGGAGTCACATCGGTTCATTTCAGAGAGTAAAGGGAAACCATTTTACCAATTGTCGGACTGATCATAGTCACTGTGGTTGCTTCAGCTAAGATCCCATTCGCCTAAGATCTCACATTTTCCTTGCTCACAGGCACTGGGTTCTTTGGCGGAGATTATATATATATATATTTGTTATTTTGACATTAGTACATTTTTTAATATATGTGAGGTAGCGTGGTGAAGTCAGGCTCTCGTCAGAATAGGCAAAGTGAAGAAACTAGCATTTTTCCGCAAGTTTGGGAATTTTAAAAGAATTTTTGTTCTTTGGCTCAACACCTTTCAAGCCCTTTAAAGAACACATTTCTGTGTGGATTGTGCTGAAAAACGTTGATTTAAGGCATAAGAGATGTAAATTATATATCAGTTTCCATTGGCTCTCAAGCTCAGGAAATAACTCAACTTTGGCGGCTGTTTTCTCACTAATTTTGCCGCAAAAACAAGGCCACCTCTCCTCCTCCAATCACCAATATCTTGACTTGTATCATGGATAAATAGATATTGTTTTCACCTGAAGCAAGGCAAAAGGACAAGCTTTAAGATGAAACCAATAACTCCATATGCCCCAAAATTGACACATCCATGACTGCACTGTTCATGGGGATCAGGCTCAGTATATGATGGGCCATATAGTGAAAGAGGTGGTCAGGGTTTGTATCGCATGAACTTTGTATTTCCCAACTTATTGTAAAAGGCTACATAACTACATTCCTCACCTCAGAGCAACGTGAAATTTCCTCCCATGCACAAACCTGTTCCTTTGTTTTTTTGTTTTTTTTATCTGCAATTAAGAATTTAGTTTTGTCTTACAATACGCGCAGTGTGTGACCTGTGTTTATTTTCAGATAAAAGTGCTACACAAAGACTTGAGGCTGAAGTAGAACAATCAGGAAAAACATGGCTGCACCAGATCCATCCACCATTGAAATCAAATATACTAAGGTAAGCATCTTGTGTTGCACAGATTAGCACTACATAGAGATTTTCAGCTTCTGAATTTTTCTTATGCACATAGATATTTAATTTTTTTGTTTTCTAAAAAATTGTATGCAGTGAAATTTCTATAAATTGATTAGGTTCTATGACCTGGCCAACATTCTATTCTTATATATATGTAGTGGTCGACATTTTGCATGTTTTTTTTTTTTCAGCTGTTCATCAACAATGAATTTGTGGATGCCATCAGGGGCAAAACTGTCCCGATCATCAATCCAGCCACCGAGAAAGTGCTCTGTGAAGTTCAAGCAGCTGAAAAGGTTTGACACTTTAAAGACTTCGTTAAAAAATATGTTTTAAAAAAAAATGCATTCTTCTTTTTCTTGTCTAGTCACCTTCTCTGCAACTGTGCACATCAGCGAAGTGGAAATATATGAAGCTTTTAAATTCTCAAAATGTGGCAAACTCTTTTCTACCAGAATTGATCTCACCGGCCATAGCAAAAACCACAAATCATCCTAATCCTTATTTCTTCTATTTCCCTTGAACAAAATTCTTCTCTACAGATACATTGGCCATCATCAGATATTGACAAACTATTATTATCTTTATTATGTCTAGATCATCAGATATTGACAAACTATTATTATCTTTATTATGTCTATAGTCCGCTACTAAATGTCAGAGACTGTACTTCTACCTACCTACAATGAGCAGTTTCTGATCTTTGTGTGTCTGGCTGTCATGTTATTCTTAACACTTTCCCGACCTTGAGCCGCTCACGGACCTGGCCTCGCTGGACCGAGAGCCGCAAAATACGGCTCGAGTGGCTCGCTATCTATTCCAATCCAGTAATGAAATGACACAAAATTCTCGGCCGATCCATGTTTTCAAAATAATAGAATAAACTTTCTGTTAGCGGATACGAAAGAAAATATAGCACTGAGAGATGATTTTGAGTCATTTCAGCGCTTTTTTTGGGTCCTTTTCTACACGTCCCCTGACCTCAGTATATGTCTCCTATTTTCACTTTTATATTAGGTACACATACATAACTTTCAGCATTTCTTTGCATTACTTGAGGCAACCTACCTGGGAAGTTTGGATGATGCTGTTATTTTTTAGATATGACCTTTCAAAACTGGAAAATTTGTTCATTTATCATATGACACCTTCGATACTGCACAATCACTTTTAGAACCATAAAGTAATATAATTGGAATAAATCTTCAATATTGTACCACCATCTGACAGATCATTGTTTAACCTTCAGTTTGACGGGCCATAGGATATGGTTCGAGTGTGTTTAGTTGGATGTTTTGTCATTTTCCTTTGGCGGGGTAGGGGTGTAAAAATAGGTCAGGGAAATACCCTGTGGTGGATTTTGGCGTGGCAGGAAAAGAGTTAAGCGATTTGTTACTTTTGCTCTCTTGTAGTTTTAAGAGACTTCCGTGAAAACAGACTAAGTTATAAATGACGCACCATTATTGATAATATTTCAATAATGTTTTGTGTTAATAAACAACGTTTTCACAATAAAATGGTACAGGTTGCACCTTTTTTTGAAAGGATGATGTTGACCTTGCTGTGAAAGCTGCCACCGATGCCTTCAAACTGGATTCTCCGTGGAGGTCGATGGATGCGTCAAAGAGGGGCCGGCTACTCTCTAAATTCGCTGAACTTCTTGAGAGAGATTCAGAATATTTGGCGGTATGTTTGAATTAAATTCACGTCGTCTTTTCAAATAAGATGACTGTGATCTTTTTTCACCTTCTAACTGGGTATCATATCCCCCCCTCCCCCCACATTTCTATCTTTATTACACAAATTGGAAACACAAATTTGCATATTTCATCACAGTATGCACATTCAGGTTGCCTTTCCTAGTTTAAGGTAAAGTAAATCGAATTGAAAAATTTGTATTAATAAGTTATAACAAAGTCAAGCCCCTAAACAGAGGGGCCTTTTAACGTTGACGAAGGCTAGAATGCACATCTCCAAAGAGTTCGTAGATAAAAAAGCAGGCCCAGGGAGAGATAGAGGAGGTCAGAGAAAAATTAGACATAAACAAAATCACCTGGCAACAGCTGGTGCTACGCAAACAAAGAAAAAGACGTTTGGGTCTCCCCTTGACACTGTCGACTAACAGAGACAAGAAAATGTAACAGAGTAAAGTGATAAGTCAAAAATGCTGGGAGTGCTTATCTTATACTGAAATTGCTCCTTATTCGTTTTTCCCAACATTTCAGGCTGTTGAAACACTTGACAATGGAAAGCCATACTTTGATGCAAATGATGATGTTACAGCTACCATTGATGTCTTCAAATACTATGCTGGATGGTGTGATAAAATATGTGGCAAGACAATCCCAACTGGTGAGTTCAGTGTCTCTTTATTGATTCCATGTGTCTATTTTTATTGTTTTCACATATTTCTACTCCTCTTTCCCTGTACTATCAGGTATATATAATTTTTTTAGAATGAGTTTTACGTCATTTGCACCGTGAATAGATCATATAAGAACAGAAGATTAGAGGTGTTGCAACAGAGTAAGGTGCAAAGAAAAGAAAGAGGAGAGATCAGGACGATAGATTTTTGAAAGGAAAGAATGGGCAAACCACACCAGAGCACCCGCCAAACACCCACAGGTACACCAGGCAGAGAACAGTCGATGCCACACTTGTCTGTCCCTGGCCACTTCCTCCAGTCTTGGCACAGCCAGACTTTGGGTGATTGCCTCATCCCTGGTCATGTAATCATCTTCCTATCTCTGCTAGTTGGTCTACCTCGTCTTCTTTTTCCATTTGGTCTCCAGTACCATGTTTGCATATTAGTGAAAATAAATATACTTTGCTTCCTCTCCTTCTTCTTCTCGATCACATCTCACCTAAAGTCCGTCTGTCATACATTGGGCCGTCCAGCTCAGTTCTTCTGTGTGTCAGCTCGAGCAGCTTCTCTTGTTGTGTCAATGGGATGTCTATATTGCATTTATTATAATAGATTTTGTAACAATTATGCAGTTTATCGAGATGTCTTCTCTTGCATACTACATTTTGTAACAATTATGTAGTGTTTCTGGATGAATAGCATACATTTCTCTTGCATGGTATATTTTGTAACAATTAAGCAGTGTATCAGCATATAGCTATATATGTAACAATTACGCAGTGTATCAGCATGTAGCTATATATGTAACAATTACGCAGTGTATCAGCATAAAGCTATATATGTAACAATTACGCAGTGTATCAGCATGTAGCTATATATGTAACAATTACGCAGTGTATCAGCATAAAGCTATATATGTAACAATTACGCAGTGTATCAGCATAAAGCTATATATGTAACAATTACGCAGTGTATCAGCATATAGCTATATATATGTAACAATTACGCAGTGTATCAGCATGTAGCTATATGTATCATTGAAGTAGTATCAATGATTATATAATGTTTCAGGATGAATACCGTACCCTTCTCTCACATACTACATTCTGTAACAGTCACATAATGTTTCAGGTTGTAGATAGTACCTTTTCTTGTAAGATACATTTGTGAGGCATCGTGGTGAAATCATGCACTGGTCAAAATATTGAAATTGAAAAAAAGGGGTATTTTTCCTGGGTGACCTTATTTAGGCCAAATATGGCCTAAATAAGCTAAACCCCCCTCCCTTACCTTATTTGGGCCACAGGTGGCCTAAATAAGCTAAACCCCCCTCCTTTACCTTATTTAGGCAACACCTGTGGCCTGAATAAGCTAAACCCCCCTCCCTTACCTTATTTAGGCCACACCTGTGGCCTAAATAAGCTAAACCCCCCTCCCTTACCTTATTTAGGCCACATATATAGTCAAAATAACCAAACCAATGTAAAGCATTGTTTTCTTTACAAGTTACGTTATTATCTCTTTAAAACTCTTCACATCCATTTTCCTTCACAGCCGTATCGTACATGACATGTGATGTAGAATCAATTTAAGGTCCTTGGAAAGGTGACCAGAAAATAACAAAATTATTTTATGATCTTCACTTGCACTTGCAATTTTTTGGACAAATTAAAGTCTACCTAATTATATTTTTTCCCCTCATTTTTCTTCACTATAAATGACAACTGGCATGTATTGTTTTCAGTTATTATCAAGAAAGTGGATAGGCGGACTACGGGGTCTATCTAGCCAAAAGGATAGGTGGACCCCGGGGTCTACCTAACAAAATGTTAGGTTTTAGGATGTGAACCCCGGAGTCAGCGTAGTGAAATAAGTAGATCTAGGTTTAACTAAGGATCGGTGGACCCCGGGGTCAACATAATGAAATAAGTAGATCTAAGTTTATTTTATAATAGGACTGGCGGAGCCCGTGGTCAAAGTAGTGAAATTATAAGTAGATATAGGTTTAATTAAGGATTGGAGGACCACGGGGTCAATGTAGTGAAATCAGTAGATCTAGGTTTAATTAAGGATTGGTGGACCCTGGGGTCAATGTAGTGAAATAAGTACATGTAGATCTAGGTTTAATTTTAAGGATTGGTGGACCCTGGAGTCAACGTAGTGAAATAGGTAGGTTTAAGGTGAACCCCAGGGTCTACCTAAAGAAACAATAGTTAGGTTTTAGAATAGGTGGATCCTGCGGTCACCGTAGTAAAATAGGTAGGTTTAATCAAGGTGTCCCGGGGGTCCACCAATCCTTAATTAAACCTTCTTAATCCTCTATGGCCTTGGTGACTCCGGGTTCCACCAATCTTTAAAGAAACCTACTTATTTCACTGCGGTGACCCCAGGGTCCACCTGTCCTAAAACCTAGTACCAATCCTTACTTAAACCAAACCTTATTTCACTACGGTGACTCCGGGGTCCACATCCTAAAACCTAGTATTTCGCTATGCAGACCCCGGAGTCCACCTATACTCTACAGGTCTATACTATTATTATCAATTTGCAATTTTCATTGATTAGCATTTTTGTTTAAATATAATATTGAATCAAAGTGCAGGGGAGACCGAGGCGCCCGGTCGATTCGGTGGTCGGCTTTTGTAGATCTATGCATTTTTTACGGAAAGCCGTATTACCTAACCCTATTACTAGATCTATTAGTGTTGTGAAAACTTCAACCTCTACAGCTCAGGCGTCAAAAGATGCTGGTAAATAATAATAGATCGACGTCCTGAAGTTTCATAATTTATTTTTATACAGAATAACACAGTACACAGTCAGTAGTTTTTATTTCATCGAGTTATAAAAATGGCCTTCGTATAAAAATTGCCTTGTTTTCAGAAGCAAGTTTTAATAGTTCTAGTTCTACCTAATCGATTTTCATGCGAATTCAACTATTTTGATGATCTTTCTTTTCCTTTTAAAAAGATGTAGATCTAGGCCTGTCGGATGTGGCAGTGCGAATAGCACTGAGTTGTTTAGATCTAGATCTAGACCCATCAAAACACGAGGCTTCGTGGCCGATCACAAAAGTCTACGGGGCTTATCGAGGCCGATTCGCCCTGCCTCGAGCACGTTCACTAAACTGCCTACTAGATAGAATCTACTACCAAATATTCTCTACACGATCTTTGCTACTACTACTACTACTAGGCCTACTAGCCTACATGTACTACTACGAGACAGTACGAGAGAGTGTCACTCAGGCAAAGATAGTGTAACTTTGACTCAGCCACGTAGTATACACACTTTTTATACCCCAAATTTAACCCGAAAGTCCATTCGGAGGATTTGACCTTTTCACTTGACCAAAGTGTGCCAAAATGGTAGCCTAGCTTTTGCCCCTCCATGAAGGAAAAATCCGGCCCTCATTCAAACCATTGGAATTGAGCAAAATTTTGCGTTTTGTGCTTTGTTCTTTACAATATTCATTATGGTTATGATTTATAAGTTGTACACTGAGGCAAAACCATACTAAATGAGAAAGGGGCACCATTATGAAAGTGGAATGAACTCAGTTGCATGAAAAGGGTAGTTTGAACATGTGTGGCCTAAATAAGCTAAACCCCCCTCCCTTACCTTATTTAGGCCATATGTGGCCTAAATAAGCACTCCCATTTTTCCTGCAGTTTAGCAATTTTTGCCAAAATTTTGTTTTTTGGCTCAACACATTTTATGTCTTATAAAAGCACATTTCCATGTGAATTTTACTGAAAGATGTTGATTAATGGCACAAAATATATGAATTTTCAGTTTTCTAGGACTCTAAAGCTATAGAAGTGTCCGAACTTTGGCGCCCATTTTCTCGCTAATTTTACCTCTGAGACCAACTCCTCATTCAATTGCAAATATCTCGACTTTTATTCAGATAATAAGCTTTCAGATAATACCTATAACTCCACATGCCCAAACATTGACGAGTGCCTGATTCCTCCATGTGGTGACACATTTTTTGTGACAAGGATCTACCCACTCAACCCCCTGGAAAAGAATCATGACAAAATTTTATTGATCTCATCTTTCAAAAACCTGTACATTCTTTTGCCACAATGACAAGCTGAAGGATTCAAACTCAGATGTCTGCTGGATCAGAGAAATGAAAATGAATTCGTCATGTCTAAGCTCGTCTGAGTTATAACAATCTTTTTTTTTTCTTCTTTTTGGTGTGTGAGGACAGATGGACCGTACTTCACGTACACACGACACGAGCCTGTGGGGGTTTGTGGACAGATCATTCCGGTGGGTATATTTGGCCGCTTTCGTAAATGTGCTGTTATTGTTATTGTTGTTGTTACTGTTGTTGTTGCTGCTGTTGTTGTTGTTGTTGTCATTGATCTATCAGCGTGAACATTTGTGGAAAGATCATTCCGGTGTGTACATTTGGACACTTTCGTAATTGTGCTGTTGTTGTTATTATTGTTGTTGTTGCTGTTGTTGTCGTTGTTGCTGTTGTTATTGTTATTGTTGTTGTTGTTGTCGTTGATCCATCAGCGTGGACATTTGTGGACAGATCATTCCGGTGTGTACATTTGGATGCTTCCGTAATTGTGTTGTTGTATTTGTTGTTGTTGTTGTTGTTGTTGGATTTGTTGTTGTTGTTGTTGTTGTTGATCCATCAGCGTGGACGTTTGTGGACAGGTCATTCCGGTGTGTACATTTGGACGCTTTCATAATTGTGCTGTCGTTATTGTCGTAGTCCATTTACGTGGGTGGTTGGAGGACGCTGCTGATAGGTCCTTTTTCTTCTTTACTTTTTCAGTACTGTAAATGGCAACACTTTTTGAAACACCACAGATGCCAGATAACTACCGTGAGCTGTCCTGCCAAGAACTAGTGATTCTCTTTAGACTAAGAACACAACACACTAGACTCAGACAATACATGTACAGATATTTTGAACTGGTACAGTCACCAAAGTGTCAGTGTGGAGTAGCAAACCGGGCTCTTCTGGTCTAGAGGTTACGATGATCACCTTTCTTTCAATAGGTCCCCCGATTGAAACCTGACAGCGACGCTGTAAAATTTTCCCCTTTCACTTTTTTTACCTGCCCTTTTACCAAGTTCTGTTGTCCGATTTCGTCTCCACTTTTTGCTCCAATCACATCACCTCCTTTCCCCCTCCTCTGGGCTCCTGATTCTTTCTGTAGCCTTTCTACTGCTTCTCCTCACCTCCCTCTGACTGTTGTCTTTCAGCCACACCCCTGATCTTAGAGTAGGTAAGATCCAACACCTATATATATATGTATACATGGGATGCAACTATTGAGTTGTAGGTGGTCAGACGGACAGTTTTCTCCCATATGAGCCATTGCCAAAAGGTCACCACTTCCTAAGTAGCAATACACCAAATTTCAAACACTCATATTTCAGCTTGTAAATACTTTTAAAGGAAACCCAGGGTTCTTCCTTTGCATGAAATTGTGTTGGCCAGATAACTTTCTCCACGGTTTTACTTGCAAAGGATGTTTTCTGAGCCCTGTCATCTCGTTGCGGTTGTATCTCTGCACAACATAAAACAACCTATAGTAGCTGCAATTTTCACAGAAATAGTCTAAATTTTTACTTAAAGCACCACACACATGCATGTGACAAAATGACAAGCAGACAATTCAAAAACTTTGAGTGGAAATTTTTTTATTTAGGCCAATCCGTGTTGCGCGAAGAAACGCCACAAGACCAGTACGGTGATGTTTTTATTATTACTAAAATACGGAAAGCAGACATCCAGAATGTATTTTATTAGCTTAAGCACTATAATTACAGTCGTATTGAACAGAAAGAAAGCCAAAATATCTGAAAAGTAAGCCAGTAGCCTGTTTACTTTGTTGCGGTTGTATCTTGTCATCTGTTTCGGGTGTATCATGTCGTCATACAATGGGGATACTTTTCACAGGCACATGTTCAAGAAGACTACAAATCCATTTCAGGCCTTCAAATGCACATGTTTTATAGAATATTATTTCATCTGAGGGAAAAAATAAAATGTAGGTGGGTTTTTATTTTATTTTACGTCCCTGTTAACTCAGTTTAGATGTGCCTAACCGCTGCACCACAGACACCAGTTAAAATAAAATGCATGTTTGATAAATACATGATGAAAAGCAAGTTGATAATATGTCTATTATTTTACTAAAATGTGAAAAACAGACAGTAAGAATGCAATTTATTATATTATGAAATTGAGTAATATGACGTTAAATGCTGAACAAAAAGAAAAGCGCAATTCGGAAAGTAAACCCAATGTTTACTCTGTTTTGGGTATCCTCAGTACTCTGTGCACTGAGACTGGGTGGGTCAGCATATCAGTAGTACCAGTCTGTACACAAAGAAAGACAAATCGGTGCATTTAGCAGTTATCTGTTCTGATAGTCGGGTGGGTATTGTCAAATCTAACAGTGGAATGAAAAGTCAGTCATTGGTCTTAGAGTAGAGTAATTAGAGTAAGAGGCACCATGTGATAAGCAACCCAGTGGCACTAAGACATGTTTTCTCACACGATGGAGCTCAAAATGATGGCGATCCGATTTCAAGATTCTTTGCTCTCTCTTGGTCTGATCCTTGTATTTTGCAGTGACTGAAAGATAAGACCATCCAAAATCAGGATAAACTGAAGCGACTGTACACTTCAAAACATTAGTTGCAGCAAACAATTGCGACATTCCTGTAAAACACTTCTACTTGCCGTTTTCATGATTAGAAAGTAGATCTAGGTGTAATGTCAATGCCATTCTCTTCTGAAACAAAGGATCAGATAACTTTCGGATTAGATCCAAAAGAAAAAGGACTCTGCCCATCTCATAGTCACACTAGATTCATGAAAAATCTGCTCATTTAAGTGCAAATACTCTGTAAATTGACAGTTCAATGGTGAAATGTCATCTCAACTCTGTGACACAGAATGCCACCGTAAAACTCCTTAGCATAGCCTACATTGGGATGTAAGACTGTCGTATGAGAAAAATAGACTACGACACTTATAAAATTTTTACTCTGCATACCCATATTATCAAAATGTTCAGAATTTTACATAACTGAACTATTTTTATTACTGGTTGCATTTCAAACCAAAAAAAGTGTATTTGTTTAGTTTCCTCTTCATCACTGAGGAAAAAGAATTACAGCAGACTGTTTGACACAAAAGCCATTTAAATTTAACACAGAATTACTGTTACCGTGAATTTTAAACGATTTCAAATCCCATGAAGTTTCTGCAGGGTTTTATTGCATGTAAAAGTTTACGTCTCCTGCAAATATATACAGAAAAAAATATGACAATAGTATTGTAGTATTGTGAGTAAAAATTTGAAAGTGAACAAGTCGCACAAGTACGGTATTTAATTTAATTGACCTACATAGATCTAGCATAACTGTTCTACAGGCAGCAATAAACCTAGATCTAATGAATCTAAGTTCCACTTACCATAGGATTTATATAATTTTCTAAATTATATTATTGTCTCCATCGCTGCAACGGATACAGTTGCAACAGAACCGCACTTTCAGAATGAGACAGTATTTTTATCTTTCAGCCTTTACAAGATGAAACCTTGTAGATCTAATAAAACTGTTTGAATGAACGAAATTTTATCAAGAAAAACAAGTAGATTTAGCAGTTAAATAATGTTTTTGGGGTTCTAAAAAGCCTACCTCTCAGTTGGGTGACGTTTTGGCAATGGCTCATATTATAATCTTTCTTTTTTAGATAATATGAATTTGAATCCAGCAATTAATGGTGTATTTATAGTCTCTTATAAGCTAACTTTGTGTATAACACAGATGGGGTTGGGGAGGAAGGATGTAGGCCTATGTGAGGTGTGCTAACAAAACGAGTTACTTTTCAGATTTCAGTCGTATGGAACTTCATATATCAAGTGTATAGGTGGAGTTTGTACAATTTGTACGTGTGGAAGAACAAAAGACACGGCAGGCTTGAAGAAAACTGCATCAATTGAAAATCTATAAATCTTCACCCAGTGTCGATTTTTGGCGGATATCTCTATTCTTAGATTGTGAGAAGTAATCATTTTGTCAGCATAGCTCTCAATACCTCTCATGCACGGCACGTCTTATGAGACGTAACTCATTTTGTCAGCATAGCTCTCAATAACTCTCATGCACGGCACGTCTTATGAGACGTAACTCATTTTGTCAGCATAGCTCTCAATAACTCTCATGCACGGCACGTCTTATGAGAAGTTACTCATTTTGTCAGCCTAGCTCTCATGCACGGCACGTCTTTTGAGACGTAACTCATTTTGTCAGCCTGGCTCTCAATACCTCTCATGCACGGCACGTCTTATGAGAAGTTACTCATTTTGTCAGCCTAGCTCTCATGCACGACACGTCTTATGAGACGTAACTCATTTTGTCAGCCTAGCTCTCATGCACGGCACGTCTTATGAGACGTAACTCATTTTGTCAGCCTAGCTCTCAATACCTCTCATGCACAGCACGTCTTATGAGAAGTAATCATTTTGTCAGCATAGCTCTCATGCACGGCACGTCTTATGAGAAGTTGCGTGTCTCTTACTTTGTTATCATGCGTCTCTCTATTTCCTCCCTGTGGGTGGTCGGCGGGTGCTGTGGTGTGGTTTGCTCCTTCTTTCCTATCAAGCATCTATCGTCCTGATCTCTCCTCCTTCTTTTATTGTGTTTGTTACTCTCTTGTAACACCTCTAATCTTCGGCACTTATATGACCTTACTGTGTTGCAAGTGCCGTAAAAATCTACAAAAAAACCATCATGTGTCTCTCTATTTCCTCCCATTCAGTGGAACTACCCAATCAATATGTTGTCATGGAAACTGGGCCCGGCCCTGGCCTGTGGTAACACAGTTGTCCTGAAGCCCTCGGAGCTGACTCCACTGACTGCCTTGTACTGTGGACAGCTCTTCAAGGAGGTGAAGTTTTGGTGCTTTTGTGGGGGTGGGTGGTTGGCGGGTGCTTTAGTGTGGTTTGCTCCTGTTTTCCTATCAAACATCTATCGTACTTATCTCTCCTCTTTTTTGTGTTTGTTACTGTCTTGTGACACCTACTCTAATCTTAGGCTTTTATACCACCTAGTTGTCCTTCTTTTTTTGTTACTGTCTTGTGACGTCTCCACTCGTAATCTTTTTATATGACCTAATTCAACTAATTGTGCTGCAGAAGCAGTTACACGTTCCTATGAAAACAGAAGAGTTTTGTTTGTTGTTTTGGTTTGGTTTTTCATGAAGATGAGCGTCAGCCAGCTGTTCAGATGTACTAAGCCAAAAGTTTTGTTTTTGGAGATGATTTGTCACAAATTGGGCTCATTCAAGCTGACCATGACGACGAAACAAGCTGACCCTGACGACGAAACAAGCTGACCATGACGACGAAACTGCTAATCACAATTTTGTATCAAACTTTTCCAAGTGGTGTGGAACTCATAAACTGTTTTCAAATGTGAAAAAAACCCCCAAAGAACATGTAGCCTTTAGAAAAAAAGAAATTGTTCCTTGGAGCCACTCCAAAGTAAGAATGAAAATGTCAAGAAAGTCTCAGATTATAAGTTGTTTGGTCCTACCGTAGACAACAAACTTTTGGTCCTACCATAGACAACAAACTTTTGGTCCTACCGTAGACAACAAACTTTTGGTCTTGTCATAGACAACAAACTTTTGGTCCTACCATAGACAACAAACTTTTGGTCCTACCGTAGACAACAAACTTTTGGTCTTGTCATAGACAACAAACTTTTGGTCCTACCATAGACAACAAACTTTTGGTCTGGCCGTAGACAACAAACTTTGACTGGCGTGTCCACACTTCTCTCCTGCAGTAAAAAAATGAACAAAAGACTATTTTTTCTGAGGGAACGCATGTGCAGTATAACACGGATAGGTGGAGCACAGAAGACACGAAGACGAAAGACACGTTATGCTGTATTTTGAAGTTCATCGTTGTCCATATTGTGTCGTTCGACCATAGAAAGCATGGTCAGTTTCTGTATGACAGTGGTAGCATGGGCTGTAGGAATAAGACATCAAGATAACGTACTACTGAATCGATTCATACGGAAAGCATATAAAATTTCAAATTGAAATATTAGTCAGAAGAAGAAGACCTAGGTTTTTGATTTGCTAAAAAGAAAGGAACTGGAGGTTATTTTTACCATCATCCATTAAACTACTGCCAACTCAGTCATCTTGTAATATAGGTATTCCTGTGACCTTTTAAGCCTGCAATATCAGAATATGATTTGGTAGCAATCAGAATACTTATTATGTATCCCGTTCAACAGTATTGCTGTTCACAGTTATTGTTCATAATAAATATTTGATGTGTGAGACAGTGAGCCTGTTTATGAGAGGAAGCCTACAATTATATATTTTTATATATATATATAGGGCCTATATATATTCATGTGTACCAGATGTGTGTGGAAGAGAGGATGTGTGAGAGACTGTAATATTATATTATACTAGCTGGGCCCCCTTTCGATGAAAGGAATGATCGGTGCTTTAATATCAACTAAAAGTCATTGGACTTCTACATTTACACTCTACTGGAATGGGGCAATAAATCTTGAGAGATGCAAAAAATTATAAGGTCTAGATCTATACTCTCAAAACAAAATGTGCCTCGCGAAATATCACTTCCGGATTTTCTAAAATAACAGAGACAGAAGCGTCGGCCTACAAAAGCGATCGGCGAAATAAAGAAGTTTAGCTTTTTGCAGCAAAACTGTCTCAAAACTTAAAAAACCAAGGCTGTCATGCTCTGGAGAATATTTTAAAGAATCTTTTGGCGAAATTGCATGTCAATCGATGCAGCCATTAAATAAGCCTTTTGAATTGCAAAAGTCGGCCACCACAAATAGAAAATAGATATGTAGGCCTATGGGTGTGTACATGTGCGTATGAGCATGCGTGTTTACATGTGTCTGTGTGTATGTATGTGTGTGTGTTTATGTGTGCGCGCATTTGCGTGCATGTGTGTGAGTGTGTGTGTGTGTGCTTG